>NC_092336.1:41057500-41317500 GCF_046630445.1 Rutidosis leptorrhynchoides
CACCTGGAACATATATATAAAATTGGAGTCGTGTAATAAATTATAATGTAAAAAAAATATGGTTATTTAGATTTAACAAAAAGGCTAGAAGACCTGCAAGAAACATCTTGGCGAGAATCACCAATGGAGCGATAGGTCTCCACCAAATTACCAACCATAAGACTATCTGTTAACAAGTTATTAAAATTAAATGCGTTAACCACTTCATTCATTATATAGATATAATACAGATATTACCTTTCTTACATTTTCGGTGTAAAAAAAGTTACATCAATGGTTCTTGAATGTTTGTTCATAAAAGCAACCACCTTTTAAAATTTAAGAAACAGATAAGAATTTTCACCTGAACTGCATAAATGATTCCATTAATTGCGAAAAACGTTGGCCGGAGACCATCAGAAGAACCGTTCCTTGCCTGTCAGAAAACATCAACTAGTGAATTAAATATCACTTTATACCAAAAGTTAAGGATATGAGCAAAAACCAGGCGAGAAAAAGGACCTGATAGTAAATTTCTGCAAATAACAAAACTAAAGGAGCATACGTAGTGAAAAACACAAGACTTGGAACATCAAGCAATATATGTTGCACAATCTGTCAATAGAATAAATAAAAAAAATAAAAATGTAAAGGGTCAAAATCTGATATAACCAACAATACAGCCCATATATAAAATGATGACGTAAAGAGTGTTCCAAACCTCTGGCTTCAACTGTTCAACGTCGTGATGAAATACAAAGATTAAACATCTAACTGCATTAACAATTAACAAAATATATATATAAGTTAAAAACTATTTGACATGTATAGCCTGCAATTCATTTAACATACTATTTAAAAGAAAATATATATAGCAAAATATACAGACCTCCATTAACCAAGACATTGAGGAAATGGAAGACTTTCTGGGTGGTCCAACCATACTCGGGTACTCTTACTTGTATTCTAATTAATTGTACCTGCAGTAATATTAAGCTACACAAGATTACTAATTACAAGTTTAAAACAAACAATAAAAACATATCACATTTTGTTAAGTGCATATGCCTAAACCATATTTCTTTTCTTGAAACGCCACGTTAAACAAAAACCATTCGCCATGAACATGCATCTTCATAGACTTAATAAGATACGACTGGATAAAATACCATCAATCTTAAAAAACATTAGCTTAACATTATTCTATTTATATTGATCTTTACAGAAACTGGCATTATTCTAATTATCATTATCAGCATCAGAAGCAGTTAGTACGTTTGACCTTGACATTCAAAGTCAAAGTATTAGTACTTTTCTTATCACATTTCAAAATTCTGATTTCTTATTTTCTTTAAGTTATCGAAATATTTTAAATAACAATAAACAAGTGCTATTACAACATAATTATAGCATAAACTAAGTACCATAAATATATTAAGGATTTTGCTAAGTACCATAATTATTGTAAGGGATGTCGTTAACGCACTTTATGCAATTGTAAATGCATGTAATTGCCACCACTAATTAACAAGTAACCGCTATGTACTACTTTTTAAAACGTGTTAACGAGAACTCTTGAACAAGCGCTATTACAAAATAATTATAGCATAAAGTAAGTACCAAAAATATTTTAAATAGCCATAAACAAGCGCTAATAGATATAGCATAAACTAAGTACCATAAACAAGTGATATTCAAATGTTGATTTTCACTATAATTGTTTATGTTTTATTTAAATGACATCCTAGGTCCTCCCCTGCCATAGATAGCACTTATTTTCAAATAGAAACCCCTAAAACATGATAATATGAGTAATAATTCAATCAAAGTTGCATAGAAATAGAAAACTAAAAAAAAAAAAAAAAAGATTACATAGAGTTTCAACAGTAATTCTGTAACTGACCAGAGCAACAAGGGCGACAATTCCATAAAAAGCAGCAAGAACATGAAGGATCAAATCTTGAGAAATTTGGGAATTATTATTGAATTCATCCCACCATCCATAAAGGGTTTTAAAGACGTACGTCACCGTTACATCGTTATACGATCCAAGTAAAACCCCACCCATTGCCGTCGACTGATGTGTCACCGGCCAGCGAAATCTTTCTTAAAAAAAAAAAAAAAATACGATTCTTTTTACCTCAGGTTATACCTTGAATTTAAAGTAAGAATGACATGGATTTTACTTTTTTTAAGATAGGCAGTATTAGTCCTTTAACAATTTATATTTTATAAGAAAAAAACCAATCTCAAAAATACTCTGTGTATGTCATTAATTTGTGCATTAGTAATAACTAGAAAAAATTCGACCGTGCGTTGCTGCGGTAGTATTTAACGCGCGATCGAATTTAGATATACATTGTTTGGTACATAATATATCTAATATGTTGAGTTGTTTGTTGTACGTATATGTATATGTATGAAATATAGCCCGAAATATTTAGTGTTTTTTTAACGATGTTCGTTTCGCGCGTAGTTAGTCCCGTTGTGTTCGTTAGATTTTTTCGAGTTGAGCAGTGATCTCGGAAAAATTTAACTCGCACCGAGCGAGAAGATAGGGTCCGTTAATAATTCGGGTGAAATTATCTTCTTTTATTTTAATAAAATTATATATTTACACTTTCTACCCCTGAAAAAGTATAAAGTTAAGAGGCCGTTGTGTAAATTGAGTTGAATTTGAGGGACCGTTTGTAGTGTGAACGCAAATTCAAAACGACAATCCAAAACAACTGAAACTACGAATTTTGGCGCATGTTTTAGTAGAAAGGATAAAATAACTATGTGAGGGACCCGTCGCGCGTTGCTGCGATCCCTCTTTATTCGTGAAAACATGTTTTGAAAAAATATTTCTTATATTTGTTTTACCTTAACAATAATTGTGTTTGAAAGTACATAATTGCATATTTTAAAGTGTACATGATTGTAATACTTTCAATTGGATGTTATTAACCTATATTTATTTATACATATAAATTCAATTTCAGTGTAACCTATTTTTTTCAAATTATGCCAAATTAATTTCCTAACTCATACAAATCCTATTCCTGTAGTATAATAGTTTAATCTAAACTTAATAAATTAGTTATCATAAATAAGATTAAAATTAATTTTTCATAGCCTAAATGTTGTTAAAAATTATTTTGTTAATAAAAATAAATCACGATTAAAAAAATTAAAACTTTAAACTGTGGCGGAGTAGGACACTTACATAGTTACATCTATATCACAACCGTTGTATTATAACAAATATATACTCTTAGTTGAAATTTGTTAAAAAACAATATAAACACCAAGGTTCACACATGTAGTCCTAGTAGTTGAAAGGATATTTGGTCAATTTATACATGTTGCATGCATTTTATTAGTTGGTAACTGAAAAGAAGAAAAATAAAAAGATAATGTGTGAAATTATTTTGTAGGATAATGGTGTATCCTATCGTATACACGCATAAATGCATAATATTCGCATGAAATTAGCATCAGGAACACTGGGAATAACATTTTTGCGATCCGTCCAGTGTTCTCTGCTGTGCAGGCTGCATCCGTCATGCGTAAGCCCTGAAGGCCGCCTTGCGCTTAAGCCCTGACCGGAGAGCGTCACATCCAGCGTAAATATCGGATCACGAATGAAGCGCCCCGTCCTAATCCATCTGGACGAATACATTACATTTGGTTACATCACGAGGTACTTGACCTCTATATGATACATTTTACAAACATTGCATTCGTTTTTAAAAGACAAACTTTCATTTCATCGAAAGTCGACGGCATGCATACCATTTAATAATATATCCAACTATAATTGACTTAATAATAATCTTGATGAACTCAACTGTGACAACCCGAAAATTTCCAACCAAATTTAAACTTTATCTTTATATTATTCCGACACGATAAGCAAAATTTGTTGAGTTAAATCTCAAGAATTTTAAACCGTGTACGTACATTCATTATAACCTCGACCAAATTCCGACGATTCACGAACTGTTATATATATATATATATATATATATATATATATATATATATATATATATATATATATATATTATAACTTGAGAATATTAACAAAGTATTAAACGTATAATACTTTACATGAACGTATTTGTTTCAATATGTTTATCGATGGAATTAGAAAATAATATCAAATGATTGATTTATCAGATACATTGTGATATGATTAAGAGTCTATGTTATGAGGTCCACTGTGATTTAAGAAATCTATTCTTTTTGACAACATTTAGAAAATGGTAAAGTGATTTATAAGTAAGAACAAATGTGTCAATTAACGGGAACTAGACAAGGGTTAGAGGAAATTCATGTTTAATTTCCAATTCATGTTTTATAATATTTTCCTTGTGACCTTGATAAGATAACTATGTTAACTTTCATTTTATTTAATATTAAAGTAAGAACGTGAAGTGTAAATAACTTAGATGTTGGATATCGACAAGTTAAGTAACTCGACATTTTTTTTCATTAAGATGATTTCATACGTTTATTTAACCTTTGGACTTTATCCTATGCTTCACCAACAGATTGTAATTTAAAAACTTGAAACCTATTATGAATATATATGATTCTATTTTTCTAAAAACGTTTTATGATATAACGATTTCTATTATTTTAACCTTTTAATAAAATGACTCTTAAATATATTTAGTTTTGAAAAACAACATTATCATATTTATTTGATTAGTTTCAAACGTACAAAAACGTTTTCAGTTTAAAAAGAACTTTATTATTAAAACGTATATAACTTTTATAAATATCTAGAACCACTTTTGACAACTCATTACTTAACCAGTATGAAAAAGATAACGATATTTATATTTTATTTTATTAAATATATATAACGATTTAAATTAATATTATATATATTCATACGCGTATTATACGTACATAGTTTTATACTTTTACTATACTTTAACTTTACCTTTACTTTATTTTTACTTTACTTTAACTTTAATAATTCATACTTTAATAATTCACTTTAATAATTCATACTTTAATAATTCACTTTAATAATTCAAAAATCTATTATAAATAGAATTCAATAGGTTTCATTATTTCATAGAAACTTGAAAATATTTTTCTCTAAACTCTCTCAATCGATTTTTATATATATATATATATATATATATATATATATATATATATATATATATATATATATATATATATATATATATATATATTTACTTCGTATTATTTCAAGATATTATTAGTATACATAAAATATTACGACGGAGTGCTGTCCGAGTGATTTCGAAATTGTTTTTCGAGCGGGATAGAGTTAAGGGAATTATGGGTTATAGCTATGGAGGTTATGGGTATGGTTCGGGAGTATGCTCGTGAGGTCAAACTAGTATTTATCATCTCCGTTGCGTCTATGTACCTTTCCTACAATATTGAATCACAATATTGATACGTGAGCACTCATAACTTAACTTTTATATATTATTAGTGTATCCCTGACTAGTGCTCGAGTATATAGGATTATGCATGTTTGTACGTTTGATATTGTCGCTAGATAGGTTATGTTGAATCCTGAAATTTGATACATATGCTACTAAGATAAGGTATATGATATGCATGTCGTTGGGAAGCTAGCGAAAAATTAAGAACTTTTCATTTAGATATCGAATGGTTTCGATGAACGGATTAGAAGTTATAGTCAACTGAATTTTAGTATTATTGTTAAAATGATTATTATTACTATCGTCGTTATTATCGCCGTTATTATTATTATTATCTAATAATAATAATTATTATTATTATTAATATTAATATTATCATTATTAATATATGTATCATTATTTAAAAATTGTTATTGTTATTATTATTATTATTGTTATTATCATCAAAAATTATTATTAATATTATCATCATTATTATTATAATTACTAGTATTGTTATTAATATTATTACAATACTTATTAGTATCATTAGTTTTAAAACTAATATTAGTATTATCTAATTAATATGATTGCGATTATTATCATTATTATGAATGCGATATAAAAGATGATTTAAAAACTATTAAACAAATCGATTAGGAAACATTGAGTATATGTATCATGATGAAATAAAAATATTGTAAGTTACTGATTTAGATAAAAATATCATTTTCATCATTATTATTATTAAAAGTATTATTAATATTAAAACTATCATTTTTTTTTTAAAAAATTATCATTAATAGGAATATCATTGTTAATATAAAATATCATTATTATTATCATTTTAGTATTATTATTAATAAAAATTATCATTTTATCATAATATCATTTTTAGTAAATATAAATATTGTTATTATTATTAATAGAATAATAATAATTATTATTACAAAATAATATAACTTTTACCTACTATTGTTATTATCGATATTATTTTATCAAATAAAAATGTGATACAAAGATATTTTACTACGTGTAATATAATTACATTAATTAATTTTATGATATTAAATGAACTTTATAAATTTTATTACTTAAGATATATATAAGTATATTATATTATATAAAATTTTATTTATTAATAAATGAATTATATTTTTACTCTAATAAAATCTGTTAAAAATATTTAAATGTATAAAACGACTATATTTAAACTATATAATAATCATGTATAGATTTTGGAAATCATTTTGGTCAAAATAACTTTTGTTGACTTTTGCATATTAGACTCGAGCATTAGGATAGTGGTACACTATGACTTGACCTAAACTGTTAGACAGATATTGACCAACATGTAAATATATATATAATTATTATAGGTTCGTGAATCCGAGGCCAACCTTGCACTTGTTTAATGACGTCATATGTATTTTTACTACGAAATACAGTATTGTGAGTTTCATTACTCCCTTTTTAAATGCTTTTGCAATATATATTTTTGGGACTGAGAATACATGAGCTTTTATAAATGTTTGACGAAATAGACACAAGTAATTGAAACTACATTCTATGGTTGAATGATCGAAATCGAATATGCCCCTTTTAGCTTGGTAGCCTAAGAATTAGGGAACTGGCCCCTAATTGACGAGAATCCTAAAGGTAGATCTACGGGAACTAACAACCCCCATTCTGGAATTTAGAATGCTTTAGTACTTCGATTTTATCATGTCCGATGGGTGTCCCGGAATGATGGGGATATTCTATATGCATCTTGTTAATGTCGGTTACCAGATGTTCACCATATGAATGGTTTTTATCTCTATGCAGTTTGCGAAATGCCTGATATGAGATGTATATTTATGAGAAATGAAAATGAAAATCTTGTGGTCTATTAAAATTATGGAAATGATCGATTATGATAAACTAATGAACTCACCAACCTTTTGGTTGACACTTTAAAGCATGTTTATTCTCAGGTATTAAGGAAATCTTCCACTGTGCATTTGCTCATTTTAAAGATATTACTTGGAGTCATTCATGGCATATTTCAAAAGACGTTGCATTCAAGTCGTTGAGTTCAATAGAGATTATTATTAAGTAAATGACAGTATATGTCATTTATAGGTTGAATATTATGAAATGGTATACATACCTGTCAACTTTCGATGTAATGAAAGTTTGTCTTTTAAAACGAATGCAATGTTTGTAAAATGTATCATATAGAGGTTAGATACCTCGCGATGTAATCAACTATTGTGAATCGTTTATAATGTATATGAACGGGTCCTTTCAGTTGGTATCAGAGCAGTGGTCTTAGCGAACCAGGTCTTGCATTAGTGTATCTAACTGATAGTTGTTAGGATGCATTAGTGCGTGTGGACTTCGACCTTAGCTGCATGTCAAAAAGGTTTGCTTATCATTTTTGTCGGAAATTACCTGCTTATTATTCTTAGTCTAGACACATCTGATCGCATTGATTGCATTAATAGTGTATAGACAAAATTCATATCTTAGCATATCTGCTAATACATATCGTAGCGTTTCTGTTACTGTAAACTTTGCCTGACATATTCCGTAAAATTCTCCGTAATCTACGAAATCTTTTGCTCTATATATATAGATATTCTATGTAATTAGAATACCATCCGATAGCCGAAAAATCATTTCATATCGAAAAATCCTTTATTCAATCGTACGAAATGGAATTCGTCATTAGTTCAAGTCTCTCGAATTCCGAAATGGAATCCCACTCAAGCTCCGAAAGCAGTGTGATCGGAATGGATCAACAAATTAGCCATCATCTATTCTGGATGAATTGGGGATGGGTTCGTAGCCTCCTTAATCATTGGAGACAAGAAGAAGGCGATCCTTTCCATGCACCACATTGTCCTCTTGGCGAAGAACCTGAAGCACTTACCGGCGAACCTGTCCGAAACATCATTTTCTCTCTCATTTCCAGAGTATCTCATCACGATTATATACTACATCAAATTCTAGATTTTATTTATCCACTCTTCCGAACCGACAATCACCCCGGTGTAATAGAAGAAGTCAACGAGCTTCGCGCTCGGGTAGTGGCTTTGGAGAATATGGTGCAAAGGTTACAAACACCAGCAGCAGCACCAGCAACATAACCAGTACCACCATAATCAACGCCAACAGTACCATTACCACCTCCAACCACAACCGCGTCGTAAACCTCAACTTTACAATCTGTCCCACGAGCATCAACATCATACTCATCATAGATACCAAGGAGTACTAACAACAATAACCGATGAAGTATTGATTCATAACTTCATTGGAGAAATGTTCTACGGCGATTATGTAATCTCTAAAGTCTTAGAGATTATCTATTCTAACCTTAACCAGAAAATCAGATGAATGAACCAAAATGATAGAAGGAAGAATAGAAACCCTGACAAGAATGGTGCGTGATTTACAAGTTGGACTTGTTTTATCTGCAGCATCAACAGTACCGTTAGCATCACCAGCACCGTCAGTACCGTCAGCATCATCAGCACTAGCAACACCTATAACATCACCAGCTCCGACAGTTCAAGAATCACCGTGGACATCATTATAAATCAACAACAAGTATGTCATACCAACGAGTTATGAAGTATTAACTCATTTCCACTGAAGGATTTATATGTATATCTTATATATATAAATTTTTAAACCATAATAAGTCTTTCCGTACTAAGCTATTATATGTGAATCTTAACTACTCTGGTAATTCATATTACTAATATGCTATGATGTACATTTTCCGTCAGCAAATTAACCATCGATAACTACAATCTTTATTTCAATTCAATGAATTCTATTTCATAATAGATCAAGTGTATTATTCAAATATATGTTTGATTTTATACTTTCATCATCGTTGTACTCGAAAATTTTCAGACAACATCATTCGTACCTTGCGAAGTTCACAAGAATTCCACGAACACCAACATCACGCAAAGTATTAATTCATAATTTCAATTATATTGAAGAAATACTTTTGTAATTTCTAAAGTTTAAAGGATTACTTAATTCTAGTTTCAACTGTAAATTAAATGAGTTTAATTTAATATTAACTCATTAAATCTATGTTACATCTGAAGAAAATATACATATTTTCATAAAGACTGTAATAAAAATTCTTTGGTACAACATATTAATTGTGAATTTTTTTTAACGGGTAAGCAATACCCGAGAGATATATAAATTCACAATTAATATGTTACATTCTTTGAATCTGATTAAGCAAATTATCAACTATACTCCCTACTTTTACAACAATATACATTCTGGTATAGAAATCAAGACAACAATACTCATTCAAATCTAATTACATATTATAATTTTTGAAATCTCAGAATTCAATTCGAGATATAACCGAAATCATCACTATTAGATTCTTACATCTTTCAAAGCTATACTTTGACTTCAAACTGTGCTAGAACATCATATGTATATTAACAATTACAATATGTGTTCAAACCCTCCGAAATTTCTGAAGACACTTCAAATAATGGGCAATCAAGATGATGATTCAACCACATATTACCCATAGTTAGGTACCTGAAAAGATCTCGAAACCAAAGTCGTAGTTCGACACGTATCCGTGTCAGACCCTTTGGCATTTATTAGCTAAAATAACTTTTCAATTCCCCTCCAAAGTAGTCAGTTTTGTCACAGCTCGAGCAAGTCAACTTCGACTTTTCAGTCAAAACAGCCTTATTATAACCTTGATATATACGTTGCTCTTTCGCCATCGTTACCGGGAAATCGTTTATGTTCCATCACATTAGCAATAAACTTACCAACAATTTCACTGATCTTTGATTTTTCGAAAAATCATTATATCGAAACCCCATGATTTACTCATCCGCATCTTGTAACAAGAATTATCATGCCAATTACTGGGAATCGGCAATCAGTATTTTGAAATCTCGCAGCATGTCTACGCCAACAGATATATGTGTACATATAAAGTCTATCTCCTAGACTTACATACTTTGAATGTGAAGTTTCTGAAAAACACCCCGAACTGTGAAATAGTTCTCGAAATGCTGATGAAGCAGCAAAAACTATAAACGACATTAACAGTAAAAAGTTTGATGATAAAGAATAGTGTGTTGGCAAAGCTCAGAAAAAGAGAAGGTTTGAAACTGGAAAACGGATTGAGCAAAGTATGAAGGAGGCTGTGGACAAATCACAAAGACTAAACCCGCCTTCAAAGAATCTAAATGATTCAGTATCTACTGAAGCCATTAACAAATACCTTACTCCTTACTCCAAAACCCTTGCGGACAATATTCTTCATCAATCTCTTATCTTAAATATTCTAAAATATCATCGTATCTTCCATTATAAATATCCTCCATATTTCTAAATATATTTTCATAACCATTCTTATCTGAAATCATTTATCCTCTCGCGTTATCTGTATCACATTATAAAGGAAACTGTTTTAGTTTCTAAACATCTGAAATCTTTGAGTGTAAAGTATGAATGTTTTTGAAGTAGTGTTGGGAACTGAAGCATGAGTTAGTATAATATAATGACACTTGATCAACGTGATTATATTACAGTAATTCATGCTGAGTTTCTAAATGGAACGTGATGATTCACAGGTCAAAACGTCATCATGTGCTATGTTACACGATTCTTGTATTATCTTTAACCTCTAAAATATCAAGAAAATATTTCTTGATGATTCGGCCTTTTCCGAGGTATTCTAGTAATTTGACAAGTTAAGATTGAGCCATTACAATTTCCTTCTTAGAACATTAACAATGTTCATTCCGAAATTCATATCTGCGAATTCTGGACCATTACAAGCGGTGCTTAATCGCAAGAAGAAGAAACGAAAGGACAAAACTCCGAAATAAAAATTGGGGTATAAATCGCAGCAAATAAAAGAGAGCATTAACTGGGTATGACAATAATTATAGAAGAAGAAGCAGGGACATCGAAATATAAGGGAAGATATAAAACCCAACAACAACTCAGAAACTATAAACCGTATATATCGATGTATATAGCAATGTAAAGACACGGGAGAACTAAAAACACTATAAAACCAAGAGTATAATAGAAGTAAATAGATTCTTCCGGCGGTAGATGAAAAAGAAGAATGACACATTGATGTTATGCGAGGTGTATATGAAATAGCTTTATTTTTACTAGGAAATACTATTAAATACGATACAATTTTACACGAGATATTTATTTATTTATATAATGGATATACCTAAACCTTGCTACAACACTTATAGGCAGTGTACCTAATCGTACAGTAGTGTAGTTTTTAGTAAGTCCGGTTCGTTCCACAGGGAATCTTTTAAACAAAGCTTAACGTTATATTAGTTTTAATTTATAAAAATACAAATATATATAAGTAATATTATTATTACAAAAAGGGGGGTTTTTTACCGTTTAATGACCGGTTTGTCGATTTTTAAAACTTTAGTCGCAGTTAAAACCTAATGTAAAATATTAAATAAATAAAAGACTTAATTTAAAGCGTAAAGTAAATAACGATAATGAAATTGCAATAAATAAAAGTGCGATAAAATAAAATTACGATAATTAAAAAGTACGAAAATTAAAAGTGCAATTAAATACAATGACAATAAATAAAAGTGCAATTGAATACAATAACAATAAATAAAAGTGAAATAATTATAAGTGCAATTAAATATGAAATAAAGGAATTATGCTTATTTAAACTTCCGTAATCATGATGTTTGACGCGTTGATTTTAGTTTTATGCCCATGGGTTAATTGTCCTTTGTCCTGGATTATTTAATATGTCCGTCTGGTTTTTGTCCATAACAGTCCATCAGTCATAAATATAAAGTGCGAGTGTCCTCGTCAAATTATCCTTATACCCGAAGTCAAATATTCCAACTAATTGGGGACTTAAACTGTAACGAGGTTTTAATACTTTGTTTAATAATTACACCAGGTTATCGACTGCGTGTAACCCAAGGTTTTAATACTTTGTTATCAATTATGTCAAGCGTCCTTGTACATAATTTCACCCCTGTTTTAATAATTCCATAGACTATTAATCCATTCCCGTGTCCGGTTAAATGAACGATTATTCGTACATATAAATATCCCGCCCATCGTGTCCGATCGAGTGTATATGGTTATTTATAGGTATGTTCAATTGTAAATCTTTATATTAAAATTAACAAACTATCATTTAGTTAAACAAATATAAAGCCCACTAATAGCCATAGTCTAATTTCCACAAGTGTCGTTCTTTTGTCCAAACCCCAATTATGGTACAAAGCCTAATTACCCAATTTTAGTATTTTTAGCCCAACATCATGATTACTTCGGCTTAAATAAGCATAATAATAACTTAGCTACGAGACATTAAATTAAAAAGGTTGAACATAACTTACAATGATTAAAAATAGCGTAGCATTACACGGACAGAATTTCGACTTACACCCTTACAACATTCGCTAACATACCCTTATTATTAGAATTAAAATTAAAATTAAAATTAAAAATATATATATATATACATTGAGAGTTGGATGGATGGATATATATATATTTTTGATTCACCAAACTGCAACTTTTATAGGCATGTGGGCTGAAAAAGGGCCTTATACGATCGCATGGGCTTTGCCCTTCAAGGCCATGCGATCGCATGGCCAGCTGGGGAGGCTCAAAAGTCTTTAAAAATGTGGGCTGCTTATTTATTTATTATATAATATACTATATCTAATTAAATTTAATTATATATATTATATTATATTTTTGTACTCCGTTGACTTATAATTTTTAGTCCGTTGCGTCGAGCGTTGAGAGTTGACTCTGGTCCCGGTTCCGGATTTTCGAACGTCCTTGCGTACAATTTAATATCTTGTACTTTGCGTTTTGAATCTTGTACTCTTGTAATTCTGAGACGTTTCTTATCAATAATTGGAACCTCTTTGATTGTACTTTGTACTTTTGAGCTTTTTGGTCGTTTGCGTCTTCAATTCGTCGAATCTGTCTTTTGTCTTCACCTTTTATTATTTAAACAAATATCACTTGTAAATAGAACAATTGCAACTAAAAGCTTGTCTTTCTTGAGGGATAATGCTATGAAATATATGTTCGTTTTTAGCATTATCACACATATAAAAGTTAGGAATATATCAAGAAGCAGAACTGGATGAAGCATATTGACGAATGCTTTAAAGTATGAGTTGAGGGAGAAAGAATAAAAGGTGTGAGTTGTAAGGAAACGAAGGGGGTGGATTTATAGAAAAATATCCGACAAAGCAATCAAAATAGATGATCACATTTAAAGCGGATCCTAAATTCCTGAATTACCGAAGAATCAAATCTTATTACGAAGATTTTCTCCAAATCTCTTGAACTCCGGAAATCAACCCATCTATGTCAAAAGATATGACGAAACTTACTTTTACTCATTTCACTCTTTTGTGAAAACTTCACTCAAACTCTTCACATAAACGGATTGTTTTATCCATATTACCCAATGATGATAAAAACATCAAAATGTGTAAAACGCCTCCAAATGGCGTCAGCGTCAAAGTTGCTATCTACCATTTCACCATAATGAATCAAATTTGTACAATCGGGTAGTAGCAACTCACCAGGAGTATATATCTGTAAGGCCCTGGCCATGTCCAACATGGACATTCTGTACATCCTACCGCCAAGGATAAACCTAAGAAATCTTCTATCATCTATTCTAACTATATTTGTATCAAGTGATACAGTACTCATGAGCTCAACACACCATTCCTTATATACAGGTCTACGAATGGTGAAAAGATGTTCCCAATCTGTAAAAGAAGAGTTCCCGTACCTCTGAATCAGTAGCAGTCTGACTCTATTAGCTAGCTGAACTCTTTCCAAAGGATCCCAATCGATTACCCTTAGCACCTCTACATTTTTAGTTACCAATCTGAATTTGTTCCTTTGATATGTCTCGTAATCTCTCCATCTTCTATCAAATCTCAGATTAGGATGCAAAGTGTGCTCAGGAATCGTTGGGTATTCTACTGGCGGCCTCATCGGGAATACTATGAATTCATTAACAAACTGTACCGGATCATAATAAGGTACGTGTTGATCAGGCTGTTGTTGTGGTTCCTGTTGTGGTTCTTGTTCGGGTTCTGGCTCGTGTTGCATTTCTGGTTCTGGTTCTGGTGCTGGAGCAGGTCGTCTAGATGATGATGATCCTGAACCTCCAGTATCGGCTTTCTGCAAAACAAATTAAACACAAAATTTGTGCATCCAAATATGCATTAGTGTTAGCAAAATAACAACTTAAAACAATCACAATAACATGTTAAATTAAAATTAAACTTATACACATTTTCACAATTTTTTCACAATTCTACACTTTTTTAAATAAGCACATATGGAAATGTAGACAAAGTTCATAAGTATTTAACTCAAATAACATGTCAAAATAGTCATTACTAACCATTAAACAAGTCTCAAATGGCAAATATATCAAATTAATCAAGTTAATAAATTTTGGACTTAAAAAGTCCACTTTAATCTTCAAAAATCATGTTTAGGATCAATGTTTGGATCATTTAACTACCTAAACATGTTACACTACTCAATTTAGCAATAATTCATGACAAAAATCGGCCATAACCTGTTTATATCAAAAAGCCCCAAATTGCTCAAGAACACAAACCCTAGATTTCTAAAATTTTTGAAGTTTTTGGCTTCAAATCATGTTAAATAGCATCAATCTAGGTTATACATGCATAAAATACTAACAATTTAACACTAATTACACTAGAAATTAACAAAATTGCATTAGGTAAAATATTGGTAATTATCACAAAAACTAGAAAATTTATGAGTTTAGGGGTGTAATTTTTACCTTTTTGTTGAAGAATGAGAATCTAGGCATGATTAGAGCAAAAAATTTGACGAATTACGGAGAAAAATTGCGAATTTTAGAGGTGATTTTGGGGTTGGTTCGAATATGTGTGTGTGTTTTGTGTTGAGACAGAACAGGTGACTGCCTTATGTTGCTGAGCTGATTTTACTCCCCATGCGATTGCATGGCACCAAAGACCAAACTCCATGCGATCGCATGGAGTCCCGGGTACAGTGATTTGGTTTTTTTTTTTTTTTTTTTTTTTTTTTTTTTTTTTTTTAACCTTATTCTTTATAGAACATAAAATTAATTAAAATTTTAAAAATTTGTTTTCCTTTAGGAGTGAGGGTGTTTCGGATCGTTGTCCTAATCCGTCCCTCGACAAAATTTTAAAATTCATCAATTCAAAGCGTGGTTTTAAAAGCAAAGATTTTTGGGTTTTTTAAATGTTTTTGGCATACTTTAATTCAATAAGATTAAAAATAATGATAATAAAAGTTCTCGTCCCTCCCTCGGGTAAAGCAATTTCGGTTCAACGACCTAGTCTTCAACTCAAGACGAATTTTAAAAATCATATTTTTAACTTAGCGAAATAAAGTAAATTTTTGTTTTTAAATTCACACCAAACTTAAATTTAATTTTTGTTTTTATACATACAAACTTATATTAAAAATACTAATTTTTCAAATATTTACAATTTTAAATATATATTAATTTTAACAAGTTTACAATATTATTTTAATATTAATTATAAAAATAAAGTAAAAATAAAATTAAAAATCTTTTTGGCTTTTATCCCACTTTAATCAATCAAATATTATCAAAAACATACGCCCCTCTTTTCGGTAAAGTAATTTCGGTTTCATAACCTAATTTAACTCATGACGAATTTTTTAAATATTTTGGTTTGATTGATTAAAGATATTTATACCTTAAGAATAAACGGTAAATTTCGCAGTGATGTAATAAATTTTTGTATGATATTAATAATTTCGGTCGCAAGACCTAATTTTATCGAATACCAATTTAATACTTTATAGCGAACAAATCAGCATTTATTATCAAAAGGTTAAAAATTAAAATAAAAAATGAAAATGAAAACTGTACAAACTTACATGTGAAATATATTTCTTAGTGATATGCTCTAGCCCACTCATAAGATAGTCGGACTAATTGGTTTTCCATGGCTACATAGGCGTAACCTCGAGCATTTAACGTTTTTTCTTCTAAACATATGAACGGTCCGTCTCTGCATAAAGTAACAAATTTGGTGTTTGAATAGGTTTGATTATTTGAACATTTACCTTCGTGTGACCATTTTCCGCATTTGTGACATTTTTCAAGGTGTCGTGCTCTCCTTTTCACTGCGGATTTTGATTTTCCTTTACCAAATTGTAACTTATTATCTTCGTATCTGGATTCTTTTCTTACTCCGTCCAATTTTTCTCTAATTACTGATACCGGTTCACTCGGAAGTGTGTCATTATTACGTTTAGTAATCAAAGCGTGTAGCATTAGACCATGATTTAATTCACATGAAGTCTTCATTTCGAAAAACCTAAAAAAAATAAAAATTCAGAATGGAGGGAGAAGACTAGTTCTTTAGGGTCTGCTAGGGAAAGACCATTCGGGTTCCATTTTCGAGAACTACATGAAAACAGAAAATCTAACTCTAACAGAAATACATATTATCCTTTAAAAGACTTGATTCTCCCCACACTTAGTTAGCTGTGGTATCGAAATTGTGATTAACTTCGTTGTCAACTTCCATTGGACTATCTATGTAATGTTTAACTCTGTGACCATTAACCTTAAATTCAATCCCATTTGAATTTATTAATTCTACAGTTCCGTATGGGAAAACTCTTTTGACTATAAATGGTCCAGACCATCTTGATTTCAATTTTCCAGGAAATAGCTTGAATCGTGAATTGAAAAGAAGAACTCTGTCTCCTTCTTTAAATTCTTTTGAACTTCTGATTCTTTTATCATGCCATTTCTTCGTTCTTTCTTTATAGATCAACGAATTTTCGTATGCTTCATGTCTCAATTCTTCTAATTCGTTTAATTGACTTAACCGTAGACGTCCAGCTTCATGTAAATCAAGATTACATGTCTTCAAAGCCCAAAATGCTTTGTGTTCAATTTTTACTGGAAGATGACATGCTTTTCCGTAAACGAGTTTAAAAGGTGTGGTTCCAATTGGAGTTTTGTAGGCTGTTTTAAAAGCCCAGAGTGCATCCTCCAATTTAATGGACCATTCCTTCGGATTTGATCCTACGGTTTTCTCTAGAATACGTTTTAATGCTCGGTTGGTATTTTCAACTTGTCCACTTGTCTGTGGATGATAAGCAGTGGAGATTTTATGAGTTACTCCATATCTTTTGAGAACTTTCTCAAGTTGATTATTACAAAAATGAGTTCCCCGATCACTTATTAAAGCTTTCGGCGTTCCAAACCTTGCAAAAAGACGTTTTAAAAAGTTGACTACAACTCGTGCATCGTTAGTTGGGAGAGCTTGTGCTTCCACCCATTTAGATACATAATCAATGGCTACGAGAATATATAGATTATTATGAGATTTTGGAAATGGACCCATAAAGTCAATACCCCAAATGTCAAATACTTCACATACTTGAATGATATTTTGTGGCATTTCATCACGTCGACTTATTTTTCCGGCCCTTTGACAAGCATCACAGGATTTGCAAAGAAGGTGTGCGTCTTTGTAAATTGTAGGCCAATATAATCCAGCATCGTAAACTTTTCTTGCTGTGAGTTGTGGCCCATAATGCCCTCCTGTTGGTCCTGTGTGACAATGGTTTAAGATTTTACTAGCTTCATCTCCGAATACACATCGGCGTATTATTCCATCAGGACAACTTTTAAACAAATGTGGATCTTCCCAGAAATAGTGTTTTATATCACTAAAGAATTTCTTTCGTTTTTGGTACGACAATCCTTTTTCAAGGAATCCACATACTAAATAGTTTGCATAGTCTGCAAGCCATGGAATTTCATTATAATCTATCTTCAATAGATATTTATCAGGAAAGTTGTCTTGTATGGCCGATTCATTTAGAACTTCTAATTCGGGATTTTCAAGACGAGAAAGATGATCAGCGGCGAGATTTTCTGCTCCCTTTTTGTCTCGGATTTCAATATCGAACTCTTGTAAGAGTAAGATCCAACGGATTAATCTTGGTTTAGCATCTTGTTTCGAAAATAGGTATCTAAGAGCAGAATGGTCGGTATAGACCACCGTTTTTGCTAGAACGAGATATGATCAAAATTTGTCAAAAGCAAAGACAATAGCAAGGAGTTCTTTTTCAGTAGTTGTGTAATTCGTTTGTGCTCCTTGTAACGTCTTACTAGCATAATAAATAGGTTGAAATCGTTTTTCAATCCTTTGTCCTAAAACGTCTCCCATTGCAAAATCACTTGCATCGCACATAAGTTCAAACGGTAGATTCCAATTTGGAGTTATCATGATCGGCGCATTAGTGAGTTTTTCTTTAAGAATATTAAAAGATTTGATGCAGTCATCTAAAAAGATGAATGGAGCATCCTTTTCTAGGAGTTTATTCATAGGAGTGGAAATTTTAGAAAAATCTTTTATAAAACGTCGGTAAAAACCAGCATGCCCTAGAAAACTCCTAACTCCTCTAACATTGGTGGGATGTGAAAGTTTAGCAATTACATCTACTTTAGCTCTATCCACTTCTATTCCTTCCTTTGAAATTTTATGTCCAAGAACGATGCCTTCTTTAACCATGAAATGGCATTTTTCCCAATTAAGTACTAGATTTGATTGTTCACATCTAATAAGCATTCGTTCAAGATTAACTAGACATGATTCAAATGTATCACCGAAGACTGAAAATTCATCCATGAAAACTTCCATGCATTCTTCTATCATGTCGTGAAAAATCGCCATCATGCACCTTTGAAAGGTTGCAGGGGCGTTGCAAAGTCCAAATGGCATGCATTTGTAAGCAAAAGTACCATAAGGGTACGTGAATGTGGTTTTCTCTTGATCCTCGGGTGCTATTGGAATTTGAAAATATCCGAAAAAACCATTAAGAAAATAATAGTAACTATTTCCGGCTAATCTTTCCAACATTTGATCAATGAAAGGTAAGGGAAAGTGATCTTTTCTGGTGGCGTCATTTAATTTTCTATAATCAATACAAACACGCCATCCTGTTACAGTCCTAGTCGGAATAAGCTCATTTTTCTCATTTGTGATGACAGTCATGCCACCCTTCTTAGGCATGCATTGAACTGGGCTTACCCATGGACTATCAGAGATTGGATAAATTAAACCTGCATCTAGCAGTTTAATAATTTATTTCTTAACAACATCTTGCATATTCGGATTTAGTCTTCGTTGGCGTTGCACATACGTTTTATGACCTTCTTCCATAAGGATTTTATGTGTGCAATACGATGGACTTATTCCTTTAATATCATGAATTTTCCATGCAATAGCTGGTTTATGAGCTTTCAACACAGAAATGAGTTGTGATTTCTCATTTTCAGTAAGAGAAGACGATATTATTACAGGTAATTCAGATTCACCATGTAAATAAGCATATTCCAAATGGTTTGGAAGTGGCTTTAACTCTAATGTCGGTGGTTCTTCTATCGATGATTTGTATCGATATCTGTCTTCTTCTTTTAGCATTTGAATTTCTTCTGTTGTTGGTTCATATCCATTAGCCATTAGTGTAGCTAACATTTCAGTTTCATCAATTGGTTAAGTTCCTTCTCCTAAAGAACATTCTCCTGTTCCTTGTAATTCTGGAAATTCTTCTAACAATTCTACATGTGATTCTATAGTTTGAATATAATAACATGTATCATCTGCAGATTGCGGTTGTTGCATTGCTCTATCAACTGAAAAGGTAACACTCTCGTCCTCTATACTTAGGGTCAGTTTCTTACCGAACACGTCTATCATTGCTTTAGCCGTGTTTAAGAATGGTCTTCCTAATATGAGAGGAACTTGAGAATCTTCTTCCATATCCAGAACAACAAAATCTACTGGAAATACTAAAGTACCAACTTTAACTAGCATGTTCTCCATTATCCCTCTAGGATATTTTATTGATCGATCGGCTAGTTGTATGCTTATTCGTGTTGGTTTTAATTCTCCAAGGTCTAGTTTAGTGTATAGTGAATACGGCATTAAATTTATACTAGCACCTAAATCTGTCAATGCTTCTATTGAACTAAGACTGCCCAGAAAACATGGAATTGTGAAACTTCCTGGATCAGATAGTTTTTCTGGTATCTTATTCAACAGCACTGCAGAACAATTAGCATTCATAGTAACAGCCGAGAGTTCTTCCATTTTCTTTCTATTCGAGATTAGATCTTTCAGAAATTTAGCATATCTAGGCATTCCTGAAATTACATCAATAAAAGGAAGATTTACATTTATCTGTTTAAACATATCCAAGAATTTGGATTGCTCGGCTTCGAGTCTCTCTTTTCTCATTTTACTCGGGTAAGGAAGTGGTGGTTGGTATGGTTTAACATAAGGTTTAGCTTTAACTGTGTTATCTTCATTAACTTTTTCAACTACCGGTTCTTTTTCCTTATCTTGTTCAGGTTGTGGTTCTTGTGGAGTAGGAATAGCTTCATCAGAAATTACAGGTATTTCAGGTGGTTTAAGTGTAATACCACTTCTTGTGGTAATAGCTTTAGCTGTTTCATTCCGGGGGTTAGCATTTGTATCACTAGGTAGACTTCCCGATTTTCTTTCACCTATTAACCTTGCTAGGTTGCTCACTTCTTGTTCCAGATTTTGAATAGAAGCTTGTTGATTTCTAAATGCTTGAGCATTTTGTTCATTCATTTGTTTCTGAGATGTGAAAAACTGTGTTTGAGATTCAACTACCTTCGTCATCATATCTTCTAAATTTGGCTTTTTATCATCGGTTTGTGGTGGTTTATTTTGAAAATTAGGTCTTTGCTGATTGTAAATATTATTGGATACTTGTTGGTTGCTAGGACCTTGTTGGTTGTTGTATGGAACATTTTGATTATAATTCTGGTTTTGATTGTAAATCGGTCTTGGCGGTTGATAATTATTCTGATAATTATTTCCAGGCCTTTGGTTTAGATATAAAACATTCTCTCTTTGTTCCATTGTTAGTTCAATACTGAGACAATCTTTTGTCAACTGTGGTCCTCCACACTGCTCACAACTAATTCGTATTGACTGGATGTCTTTAGTCATCTTTTCCATTCGTCTCTCGACAACATCTATCTTTGCAGAAATGGAATCTAAGTCATGGCTAGAATCGGCTCTAGCTGCTTTAGATGATCTAACGATATCTTTTTCTTGGTGCCACTCATGTGAGTGGGAAGCAGTGTTATCAATAATTTTGTAAGCATCAGTTTCTGTTTTCTTCATAATGGAACCCCCAGCTGCTATGTCTATGTCTTTCCTTGTAGTGATGTCGCATCCTTGGTAGAATATTTGTACTATTTGACAAGTGTCTAAACCATGTTGCGGACATCCTCTCAATAACTTTCCAAATCTTGTCCATGCCTCATATAGAGTTTCATTTGGTTTCTGTGTGAATGTAACAATTTCTCCTTGAAGTCTTAAAGCTTTAGATGCCGGAAAGAATTGTTTAAGAAATTTTTCAACTAAAACGTCCCATGTATCAATCGCCCCTTCAGGTAACGATTCCAACCAATCTTTGGCTTCTCCCTTTAAAGTCCAGGGAAATAACATGAGATATATCTGTTCATCTTCAACTTCTCTTATTTTAAATAGAGTGCAGATCCTATTAAAGGTACGAAGATGTTCATTTGGATCTTCCTTCGGCGCACCACTAAATTGGCATTGATTAGTCACCATGTGTAGAATTTGTCCTTTGATTTCATAATCTGGAGCATTAATGTCTGGATGAGTAATTGCGTGACCTTGGCCAGTGCGTTTAGCTCTCATTCGGTCTTCCATACTTAAAGGTTCCAGATTTTCCATGATTGAATTTGTTGAATCTGAATCACTAGAGGATTCTGATTTAATGGTTCGTTCCTCAACAATCTCTATTTGAATGATTGGTGGTTCCGGAGGAAAGATTAATGGTATAGGATCTATGAATTGTCCCTGAATATTCTCCGGATTCTCAATTGTGAGGTCGGGTTCAAAAAATGGATTATCGAAAATTTGAATTGGAGTACTTGGTCGACTGGATGACGATTCTAAAGAAAAATCAACGGCGACAATGTTTGCTAGATGTCTTGATCGAGTTACAGGTGGTGAACGTACAAAAGGTGGTGAACGTTTTGCTCGGTGCATTCGCTGAATATCTTATTAGTTTTTTTTTTAAAAAGAAAGAAAAATTATATAAGTTATCCAATTAATAAACTTTTCTGATTTTACCCACGTTTCGAATAGCCAAAAGATGCAGCATAGGGGCAGGATTCGTCTGGTCTCAATATAATTGAGTACTGTTTGGCTCCAATAACCCGGTCCACGTACAAATCCAACTATTACTACGAACCAGAAAATTTTGATGTCTATCAATTTAACCGCTTAAAATAATTTTTTGTTTGAAATTTAAAGAAATATTAGATAAGAAATAGAGAAAATTTTAAGTCCTAAAAACTAGAATGGCGAGGAATAAGAAAGAAAAAGAGCGCGTCGGTATTAAAATTGGAGAAATAAGAAAGAAAAAGAGTGACTTATAAAACTTTAAAACACTCGACTAACCCAACCTTATTATTATCACTAACTTAAAATTAAAATTGTAAATTGAGATTACTAATTGGAGTGATAATTGATACCTAGGTAAAAGGCGTCAAAAAATAAAAATAAGAAAGTAGCACATCGAAACTTAAAAAGGAACTAAAAACTTAAAAATTAAAAGTTGCATCTAAAAATATTAAAGCTTACAAGTAAAACTATATCCCAAATGGCAATAACTTAAAAAGGTACTAAAATAAAAAAAATGGCGTCGCAAAATTCTAAAGCATCTAAATCTTAGTCTAAAGAAAAAAACACTTAAGGAATTTTACGGCAAAGCCTAAAAATCTAGAAATAAAAATAACTACGGCAAAAACTATATCTTAAAACTAAATATGAGTGAAAAATACAAAAATTACTCTAAAACAAATAAAAGGGACAAAATATAAAAATATACTAAAAGTTGTAAAAAGTACAATTTTTATAAAAATATTATTTTTATATTATTTATTTTATAAAATTATCAATTTTATAATTTATTAAAACTAATTAAACTAAATGATACAAATTAAAGAATTAAAACTAAACTAATTAATAAAATATTAAAACATAATTAGGGTTTAAATATAAAAAATAATAATACACCGTAATGATTATAGTTTTTAGGATTGCTTATGGCGTGTCAGGTGCCTTCATGCGGTCGCATGAGTCCTAAGTTACCCGGCCATGCGATCGCATGGGCTAGGGTTTCGGGCCAGTGACTGGGCTGCTACAGTACTGGACTCGAGTGTTTTTTTTTTTTTTGCTGTGTTGAAATAAATATATATAATATATTTTTATAATTTAAATATATATAATATATTTTTATATATAATATATATAATATATTTTTATATATAATATACTGGTCGTCCAGTCCGATTGGGGTTGTCAGGCCCGATAGATCTATCAACATGATTCGCGTTTACAATACCTCATGTAAATAGTAGTTACCAAGTTACAGGGAAGTATGCCAGAGGTACAACTCAACGTAGAATATATATTTTTAATCACTTGTGTCCATAACGTAAATCATAAAATGCATGTATTCTCATCCCGAAATATTTAGAGTTTAAAAGTGGGACTATATACTCACTTTTGCCTTGAAGGTATTTAACTCGACTTGGTCTTCGATAGATATCACGAACCTAACCATATATATAATATATCAACATATTTTCTTTTCAAGTAATCGTTACATATATATATATATATATATATATATATATATATATATATATATATATATATATATATATATATACTTAGCTAAACTAGACGAGTTCATATGATTAATTTACTTTTTCTCCAAATATTTTCGTAGCTAAACTAGCTTCGGATACCCAATCTTGTTTTAGTCGTAGTGTCTTCATTACAACTCCGTTTTTGTTGGTTCAACTTGCCACTTCCTTGGATCGAGTCAAATTTTAAGAATATGAACTGAAAATACCTTAGTTTGTATTCGAAATCATAGGTTATAGGTCAAACTTTGGTGAAACTTATGAAAGTGATCATTTTCCATCATAAAAACAACATTTAATGATCATTTTTCTAAAAATACTTACACTTTGAGTTAAACCATGAAATATTTATGTGTTAACATATTCATAATAAATATCATTTTTCCAGAACATGAACTTCCAATTCAAAGTCCAAGATGGTTTTTAATTATCCAACCCAAAACAGCCCCCGGTTGCACTCCGACGACGTAGATTCAGTTTTTAAGATGTTCTTTGTAAAACCAAGTTATATCTTGTTAAGTTAGCATATAATTATGATATATTACAGGTCTTGAAGTGTTTTAAAAGTCAAGTTAGAAGGATCTATTTAGTTTGCGAACAAGTTTGAAATCATTCAAACTATGTTCTTGTTGTTAAAATTTTATACCACAAAATAAGATAGCTATATGAATATGAATTGAATAAGATTATGAACAAGGTTACTACCTCAAGTTACTTGGACAAAGTTACTGCAAAAGATAAGAAATAATCTTGGAATCAAAGAGTGGTGGAGTTAGATCAAAAGGTTGGAAGTAAACTTCTTCAAATGGGTGGTTATTTTGATATGTTCTTGAAAGAGTTTTCTTATGGTGTTTAAGGCTTGTAATTGAAGCTAAATGATGGGGAAAATGCTTGGAGATGATCAAGTATGAAGTTAGGAGTATTTTGAGAGAGAAATGAGGGTGTAGGTATGAGAAAATGGAGTGAAGAAATGGTGTTCATTCATAAAAATGTTTTTAGTTTATAAAGAAAGAAAAGGATTCCTAATTTTGTTTTCTTACTAATAATTCATGCTACTTGACAAATTCTAGTTACCTCATATCTAGGGCAGTAATAATGTTGATTAGGATGTTGATTTGATGTGTATATACCAATAGTAAATACATATAGAAGCTGGGTATGATACGGGTACATATACCCTAGATATACGTATAGAAATCTTGAGGAAACGGAACGAGAATTCAAATATAGCTATGTTTTGTGAATATACTTATATTTTTTTTTATGTATTTAAGTCCTTAAAAAGTGATTAAATACATTATATATACGATACATGTATAAGCATTATAGATTATAAGTATATATATCAAAGAATGTTACGTATAGTTATCGTTTTGAAAACTTAAGTTAGTAGTTTCAAAATATACTTATAACTCATTATCATTAGTACACAATGAGATGTTAAACCATCCTTAGATCATGTTAAATATATATAAATACATATATATACACAAACGTATAATTATCGTATGTTATATAGTTCGTGATATCATCGGTCATATTGGACGGTCAAACGTTGTGTAAAACTCTTTTTAAAAACACAAGTCTCAACAATTTGGATTGCTTATCATGTTGGTAAGGTTTAATTTATGTAAATATTAATCTCATAAGTATAAAATGATCGGAAAAATCCGGGTCGTTACATCCTTGTACATAATTTCACCCCTGTTTTACTAATTCCATAGACTATTAATCCATTCCCGTGTCCGGTTAAATGAACGATTATTCGTACATATAAATATCCCGCCCATCGTGTCAGTGTATATGGTTATTTATAGGTATGTCCAATTGTAAATCTTTATATTAAAATTAACAAACTATCATTTAGTTAAACAAATATAAAGGCCACTAATAGCCATAGTCTAATTTCCACAAGTGTCGTTCTTTTGTCCAAACCCCAATTATGGTACAAAGCCCAATTACCCAATTTTAGTATTTTTAGCCCAACATCATGATTACTTCGGCTTAAATAAGCATAATAATAACTTAGCTACGAGACATTAAATTAAAAAGGTTGAACATAAATTACAATGATTAAAAATAGCGTAGCGTTACACGGACAGAATTTCGACTTACACCGTTACAACATTCGCTAACATACCCTTATTATTAGAATTAAAATTAAAATTAAAATTAAAATTATAATATATATATATATATATATATATATATATATATATATATATATATATATATATATATATATATACGTTGAGAGTTGGATGGATGGATATATATATATTTTTGATGCACCAAACTACAACTTTTATAGGCATGTGGGCTGGAAAAGGGCCTCATGCAATCGCATGGGCTTTGCCCTACAAGGCCATGCGATCGCATGGCCAGCTGGGGAGGCTCAAAAGTCTTTAAAAACGTGGGCTGCTTATTTATTTATTATATAATATAATATATTTAATTAAATTTAATTATATATATATATTATATTATATTCTTGTACTCCGTTGACTTGTAATTTTTAGTCCGTTGCGTCGAGCGTTGAGAGTTGACTCTGGTCCCGGTTCCGGATTTTCGAACGTCCTTGCGTACAATTTAATATCTTGTACTTTGCGTTTTGAATCTTGTACTCTTGTAATTCTGAGACGTTTCTTATCAATAATTGGAACCTCTTTGATTGTACTTTGTACTTTTGAGCTTTTTGGTCGTTTGCGTCTTCAATTCGTTGAATCTGTCTTTTGTCTTCACCTTTTATTATTTAAACGAATCTCACTTGTAAATAGAACAATTGCAACTAAAAGCTTGTCTTTCTTGAGGGATAATGCTATGAAATATATGTTCGTTATTAGCATTATCACACATATGAAAGTTAGGAATATATCAAGAAGCAGAACTGGATGAAGCATATTGACGAATGCTTTAAAGTATGAGTTGAGGGAGAAAGAATAAAAGTGTGAGTTGTAAGGAAACGAAGGGGGTGGATTTATAGAAAAATATCCGACAAAGCAATCAAAATAGATGATCACATTTAAAGCGGATCCTAAATTCCTGAATTACCGAAGAATCAAATCTTATTACGAAGATTTTCTCCAAATCTCTTGAACTCCGGAAATCAACCCATCTATGTCAAAAGATATGACGAAACTTACTTTTACTCATTTCACTCTTTTGTGAAAACTTCACTCAAACTCTTCACATAAACGGATTGTTTTATCCATATTACCCAATGATGATAAAAATTTTATTTATCAACTTATATTTGTCATGAAAACATTCTTATTGTTATCCATGATGACCTCGATCAAATTTCGGGGATGAAATTTCTTTAACGGGTAGGTACTGTGACAACCCGGAAATTTTCAACCAAATTTAAACTTTATCTTTATATTATTCCGACACGATAAGCAAAATTTGTTAAGTTAAATCTCAAGAATTTTAAACCGTGTACATACATTCATTATAACCTCGACCAAATTCTGACGATTCACGAACTGTTATATATAAATAGATATGTATATATATATATATATATATATATATATATATATATATATATATATATATATATAATAACTTGAGAATATTAACAAAGTATTAAACGTATAATACTTTACATGAACGTATTTGTTTCAATATGTTTATCGATGGAATTAGAAGATAATATCAAATGATTGATTTATCAGATACATTGTGATATGATTAAGGGTCTATGTTATGAGGTCCACTGTGATTTAAGAAATCTATTCTTTTTGACAACATTTAGAAAATGGTAAAGTGATTTATAAGTAAGAACAAATGTGTCAATTAACGGGAACTAGACAAGGGTTAGAGGAAATTCATGTTTAATTCCAATTCATGTTTTATAATATTTTCCTTGTGACCTTGATAAGATAACTATGTTAACTTTCATTTTATTTAATATGAAAGTAAGAACGTGGAGTGTAAATAACTTAGATGTTGGATATCGACAAGTTAACTCGACATTTTTTTTCATTAAGATGATTTCATACGTTTATTTAACCTTTGGACTTTATCCTATGCTTCACAAACAGACTGTAATTTAAAAACTTGAAACCTATTATGAATATATATGATTCTACTTTTCTAAAAATGTTTTATGATATAATGATTTCCATTATTTTAACCTTTTAACAAAATGACTCTTAAATATATTTAGTTTTGGAAAACAACATTATCATATTTATTTGATTAGTTTCAAACGTACAAAAATGTTTTCAGTTTAAAAAGAACTTTATTATTAAAACGTATATAACTTTTATAAATATCTAGAACCACTTTTGACAACTCATTACTTAACCAGTATGAAAAAGATAACGATATTTATATTTTATTTTATTAAATATATATAACGATTTAAATTAATATTATATATATTCATACGCGTATTATACGTACATAGTTTTATACTTTTACTATAATTTAACTTTAATAATTCACTTTAATAATTCATACTTTAATAATTCACTTTAATAATTCATACTTTAATAATTTACTTTAATAATTCATACTTTAATAATTCACTTTAATAATTCAAAAATCTATTATAAATAGAATTCAATAGGTTTCATTATTTCATAGAAACTTGGAAATATTTTTCTCTAAACTCTCTCAATCGATTTATATATTATTTCAAGATATTATTAGTATACATAAAATATTACGACGGAGTGCTGTCCGAGTGATTTCGAAATTGTTTTTCGAGCGGGATAGAGTTAAGGGAATTATGGGTTATAGCTATGGAGGTTATGGGTATGGTTCGGGAGTATGCTCGTGAGGTCAAACTAGTATTTATCATCTCCGTTGCGTCTATGTACCTTTCCTACAATATTGAATCACAATATTGATACGTGAGCACTCATAACTTAACTTTTATATATTATTAGTGTATCCCTGACTAGTGCTCGAGTATATAGGATTATGCATGCTTGTACGTTTGATATTGTCGCTAGATAGGTTATGTTGAATCCTGAAATTTGATACATATGCTACTAAGATAAGGTATATGATATGCATGTCGTTGGGAAGCTAGTGAAAAATTAAGAACTTTTCATTTAGATATCGAATGGTTTCGATGAACGGATTAGAAGTTATAGTCAACTGAATTTTAGTATTATTGTTAAAATGATTATTATTACTATCGTCGTTATTATCGCCGTTATTATTATTATTATCTAATTATTATTATTATTATTATTATTATTATTATTATTATTATTATTATTATTATTATTATTATTATCATTATTAATATATGTATCATTATAAAATGTCCCGTTCATATTGATTATAAACGTTCCATATTAATTGATTTCGTCGCGAGGTTTTGACCTCTATATGAGACGTTTTTCAAAGACTGCATTCATTTTTAAAACAACCATAACCTTTATTTTATCGATAAAGTTTTAAAAAGCATTACGTAGATTATCAAATAATGATAATCTAAAATATACCGTTTACACACGATCATTACATAATGGTTTACAATAAAAATATATTACATTAAAAATAACTTTCTTGAATGCAGTTTTTACATAATATCATACAAGCATGGAATCCAAATCTTGTCCTTATTTTAGTATGCAACAGCGGAAGCTCTTAATAATCACCTGAGAATAAACATGCTTAAAACGTCAACAAAAATGTTGGTGAGTTATAGGTTTAACCTATATATTATCAAATCATAATAATAGACCACAAGATTTCATATTTCAATATACATCCCATACATAGAGATAAAATTCATTCATATGGTGAACACCTGGTAACCGACATTAACAAGATGCATATAAGAATATCCCCTATCATTCCGGGAAATCCTTCATACATGATAAAAACTAATTCGAAGTACTAAAGCATCCGGTACTTTGGATGGGGTTCGTTAGGCCCAATAGATCTATCTTTAGGATTCGCGTCAATTAGTAGATCGGTTTACTAATTCTTAGGCTACCAAGCAAAAGGGGCATATTCGGCTTCGATCATTCACCCATATAATGTAGTTTCAATTACTTGTGTCTATCTCGTAAAACATTTATAAAACTGCATGTATTCTCATCCCAAAATATTAGATTTTAAAAGTGGGACTATAACTCACTTTCACAGATTTTTACATCGTCGGGAAGTAAGAGTTGGCCACTGGTCGATTCACGAACCTATAACAAATATGTACATATATATCAAAGTATGTTCAAAATATATTTACAACACTTTTAATACATTTTGATGTTTTAAGTTTATTAAGTCAGCTGTCCTCGTTAGTAACCTACAACTAGTTGTCCACAGTTAGATGTACAGAAATAAATCGATATATATTATCTTGAATCAATCCACGACCCAGTGTATACACGTCTCAGGCTAGATCATAACTCAAAGTATATATATTTTTGGAATCAACCTCAACCCTGTATAGCTAACTCCAACATTACTGCATATAGAGTGTCTATGGTTGTTCCAAATAATATATATTCATGGGTCGATATGATATGTCAAAACATTTGCATACGTGTCTATGGTATCTCAAGATTACATAATATATTAGAATACATGTATAATACAATATAAGTTAGCTAGGATATGATTTTTATAGAATTGTTAATATTTCCCGTAGCTACAAAAATAAAAAAATATCCAATCTTGTTTTACCCATAACTTCTTCATTTTAAATCCGTTTTGAGTGAATCAAATTGCTATGGTTTCATATAGAACTCTATTTTATGAAACTAAATAGAAAAAGTATAGGTTTATAGTCATAAATATAAGTTACAAGTCATTTTTGTAAGAGGTAGTCATTTCAGTCGAAAGAACAACGTCTTGATGACCATTTTGAAAAGCATACTTCCACTTTGAGTTTAACCATGATTTTTGGATATAGTTTCATGTTCATAAGAAAAATCATTTTCCCAGAAGAACAACTTTTAAATCAAAGTTTATCATAGTTTTTAATTATCAAACCCAAAATAGCCCACGGTGTTACTACGACGGCGTATGTCCGGTTTTACGGTATTTTTCGTGTTTCTAGGTTTTAAATCATTAAGTTAGCATATAATATAGATATAGAACATGTGTTTAGTTGATTTTAAAAGTCAAGTTAGAAGGATTAACTTTTGTTTGCGAACAAGTTTAGAATTAACTAAACTATGTTCTAGTGATTTCAAGTTTAAACCTTCGAATAAGATAGCTTTATATGTATGAATCAAATGATGTTATGAACATCATTACTACCTCAAATTTTATGGATAAACCTACTGGAAAAGAGACAAATGGATCTAGCTTCAAAGGATCTTGGATGGCTTAAAAGTTCTTGAAGTAGAATCATGACACGAAAACAAGTTCAAGTAAGATTTTCACTCGAAATAAGATTGTTATAGTTATAGAAATTGAATAAAAGTTTGAATATGAGTATTACCTTGTATTAGAAAGATATCTTACTGTAAATAAGAAAGATTTCTTGAGGTTGGATGATCACTCTACAAGATTGGAAGTAAGCTAGCAAACTTGGAAGTATTCTTGATTTTATGAAACTAGAACTTGTAGAATTTATGAAGAACACTTAGAACTTGAAGATAGAACTTGAGAGAGATCAATTAGATGAATAAAATTGAAGAATGAAAGTGTTTGTAGGAGTTTTTGGTCGTTGGTGTATGGATTAGATATAAAGGATATGTAATTTTATTTTCATATAAATAAGTCATGAATGATTACTCATATTTTTGTAATTTTATGAGATATTTCATGCTAGTTGCCAAATGATGGTTCCCACATGTGTTAGGTGACTCACATGGGCTGCTAAGAGCTGATCATTGGAGTGTATATACTAATAGTACATACATCTAAAAGCTGTGTATTGTACGAGTACGAATACGGGTGCATACGAGTAGAATTGTTGATGAAACTGAACGAGGATGTAATTGTAAGCATTTTTGTTAAGTAGAAGTATTTTGATAAGTGTATTGAAGTCTTTCAAAAGTGTATGAATACATATTAAAACACTACATGTATATACATTTTAACTGAGTCGTTAAGTCATAAATTAGTCGTTACATGTAAATGTTGATTTGAAACCTTTAAGTTAACGATCTTGTTAAATGTTGTTAACTCAATGTTTATTATATCTAATGAGATGTTAAATTATTATATTATCATAATATTATGATATATTAATATATCTTAATATGATATATATACATTTAAATGTCGTTACAACGATAATCGTTACATATATGTCTCGTTTCAAAATCATTAAGTTAGTAGTCTTGTTTTTACATATGTAGTTCATTGTTAATATACTTAATGATATGTTTACTTATCATAATATCATGTTAACTATATATATATATATATATATATATATATATATATATATATATATATATATATATATATATATATATCCATATATATGTCATCATATAGTTTTTACAAGTTTTTAATGTTCGTGAATCACCGGTCAACTTGGGTGGTCAATTGTCTATATGAAACCTATTTCAATTAATCAAGTCTTAACAAGTTTGATTGCTTAACATGTTGGAAATACTTAATCATATAAATAACAATTTCATTTAATATATATATATAAACATGGAAAAGTTCGGGTCACTACAGTACATACCCGTTAAATAAATTTCGTCCCGAAATTTTAAGCAGTTGGAGGTGTTGACGTATCTTCTGGAAATAAATGCGGGTATTTCTTCTTCATCTGATCTTCTCGTTCCCAGGTGAACTCGGGTCCTCTATGAGCATTCCATTAAACCTTAACAATTGGTATCTTGTTTTTCTTAAGTATTTTAACCTCACGATCCATTATTTCGACGGGTTCTTCGATGAATTGAAGTTTTTCGTTGATTTGGATTTCATCTAACGGAATAGTGAGATCTTCTTTAGCAAAACATTTCTTCAAATTCGAGACGTGGAAAGTGTTATGTACAGCCGCGAGTTATTGAGGTAACTTAAGTCGGTAAGCTACTGGTCAAACACGATCAATAATATTGAATGGTCCAATATACCTTGAATTTAATTTCCCTCGTTTACCAAATCGAACAACGCCTTTCCAAGGTGCAACTTTAAGCATGACCATCTCTCCAATTTCAAATTCTATATCTTTTCTTTTAATGTCAGCATAGCTCTTTTGTCGACTTTGGGCGGTTTTCAACCGTTGTTGAATTTGGATGATCTTCTCGGTAGTTTCTTGTATTATCTCCGGACCCGTAATCTGTCTATCCCCCACTTCACTCCAACAAATCGAAGACCTGCACTTTCTACCATAAAGTGCTTCAAACGGCGCCATCTCAATGCTTGAATGGTAGCTGTTGTTGTAGGAAAATTCTGCTAATGGTAGATGTCGATCTCAACTGTTTCCGAAATCAATAACACATGCTCGTAGCATGTCTTCAAGCATTTGTATCGTCTTTTCGCTCTGCCCATCAGTTTGTGGATGATAGGCAGTACTCATATCTAGACGAGTTCCTAATGCTTGCTGTAATGTATGCCAGAATCTTGAAATAAATCTGCCATCCCTATCAGAGATAATAGAGATTGGTATTCCATGTCTGGAGACGACTTCCTTCAAATACAGTCGTGCTAACTTCTCCATCTTGTCATCTTCTCTTATTGGCAGAAAGTGTGCTGATTTGGTGAGACGATCAACTATTACCCAAATAGTATCAAAACCACTTGCAGTCCTTGGCAATTTAGTGATGAAATCCATGGTAATATTTTCCCATTTCCATTTCGGGATTTCGGGTTGTTAAAGTAGACCTGATGGTTTCTGATGCTCAGCTTTGACCTTAGAACACGTCAAACATTCTCCTACATATTTAGCAACATCGGCTTTCATACCCGGCCACCAAAAATGTTTCTTGAGATCCTTGTACATCTTCCCCGTTCCAGGATGTATTGAGTATATGGTTTTATGAGCTTCTCTAAGTACCATTTCTCTCATATCTCCAAATTTTGGTACCCAAATCCTTTCAGCCCTATACCGGGTTCCATCTTCCCGAATATTAAGATGCTTCTCCGATCCTTTGGGTATTTCATCCTTTAAATTTCCCTCTTTTAAAACTCCTTGTTGCGCCTCCTTTATTTGAGTAGTAATGCTATTGTGAATCATTATATTCATAGATTTTACTCGAATGGGTTCTCTGTCCTTCCTGCTCAAGGCGTCGGCTACCACATTTGCCTTCCTCGGGTGGTAACGAATCTCAAATTCGTAATCATTCAACAATTCAATCCACCTACGCTGCCTCATATTCAGTTATTTCTGATTAAATATGTGTTGAAGACTTTTGTGGTCGGTATATATAATACTTTTGACCCCATATAAGTAGTGACTCCAAGTCTTTAATGCAAAAACAACCGCGCCTAATTCCAAATCATGCGTCGTATAATTTTGTTCGTGAATCTTCAATTGTCTAGACGCATAAGCAATTATTTTCGTTCGTTGCATTAATACACAACCGAGACCTTGCTTTGAGGCATCACAATATATCACAAAATCATCATTCCCTTCAGGTAATGACAATATAGGTGCCGTAGTTAACTTTTTCTTCAATAACTGAAACGCTTTCTCTTGTTCATCCTTCCATTCAAATTTCTTCCCTTTATGCGTTAATGCAGTCAAGGGTTTTGCTATTCTGGAAAAGTCTTGGATGAACCTTCTGTAGTAACCAGCTAGTCCTAAAAACTGGCGTATGTGTTTCGGAGTTTTCGGGGTTTCCCACTTTTCAACGGTTTCAATCTTTGCTGGATCCACCTGAATACCTTCTTTGTTCACTATGTGAACGAGGAATTGAACTTCTTCCAACTAAAATGCACACTTTGAAAACTTAGCGTACAGTTTTTCTTTCCTTAACAACTCTAGCACTTTTCTCAAGTGTTCTTCGTGCTCTTGATCATTCTTCGAGTAAATAAGTATGTCATCGATGAAAACAATGACAAACTTGTCAAGATATGGCCCACACACTCGGTTCATGAGGTCCATAAACACAGCTGGTGCGTTAGTCAATCCAAATGGCATAACCATAAACTCGTAATGACCGTAATGCGTCCTAAAAGCAGTCTTTGGAATATCATCCTCCTTCACCCGCATTTGATGATATCCAGAACGTAAATCGATCTTCGAATAAACAGACGAGCCTTGTAGTTGATCAAATAAGTCGTCAATTCTAGGTAGTGGGTAGCGGTTCTTGATGGTAAGTTTGTTCAACTCTCGGTAGTCGATACACAACCTGAATGTACCATCTTTCTTCTTGACAAACAAAATAGGAGCTCCCCACGGTGATGTGCTTGGTCGAATGAAACCACGCTCTAAAAATTCTTGTAATTGGCTATGAAGTTCCTTCATTTCGCTAGGTGCGAGTCTGTATAGAGCACGAGCTATTGGTGCAGCTCCCGGTACATGGTCTATTTGAAATTCAACGGATCGGTGTGGAGGTAGTCCCGGTAATTCTTTCGAAAATACATCGGGAAATTCTTTTGCGACGGGAATATCATTGATGTTCTTTTCTTTGGAATTGAGTTTCTTGACGTGTGCTAGTACAGCATAGCAACCTTTTCTTATTAGTTTTTGTGCCTTCAGGTTACTAATAAGATTTAACTTTGCGTTGCTCTTTTCTCCGTACACAATTAAGGGTTTTCCTTTTTCTCGTATAATGCGAATTGCATTTTTGTAACAAACGATCTCTGCTTTCACTTCTTTCAACCAGTCCATACCGATTATCAGATCAAAACTCCCTAACTCTACTAGTATCAAGTCAATCTTAAATGTTTCGCTAATCAGTTTAATTTCTCGATTCCGACATATATTATCTGCTAAAATTAATTTACCATTTGCTAATTCGAGTAAAAATTTACTATCCAAAGGCGTCAATGGGCAACTTAATTTAGCACAAAATTCTCTACTCATATAGCTTCTATCCACACCCAAATCAAATAAAACATAAGCAGATTTATCGTCAATAAGAAACGTACCCGTAACAAGCTCCGGATCTTCCTGTGCTTCTGCCGCATTAATATTGAAAACTCTTCCACGGCCCTGCCCATTAGTATTCCCCTGATTCGGGCAATTTCTAATAATGTGGCCCAGTTTTCCACATTTATAACAAACAGCGTTGGTATTACTTGCTCCGACACTATTCGTTTTGGCATTACTTGTTCCGGCATTATTTGCTCCCTTAGTTCTGTTAAACTTTGGTCCGTAGACCTCACACTTTATCGCGCTATGACCATTTATTTTACACCTGTTACAAAATGTCGTGCATAACCCCTGGTGATTTTCTTCACACCTATGACATGGTTGTTTTTGGTTTTTGTTGCCGTTGTTGTTATTGAGGTTGTTGTTGGGATTGTTATTGTTGTTGAAACGGTTATTGTAGTTGTTTTTGTTGTTGTTGGGATGTTTGTTGTAGTTATTGTTAGGATTGCGGTTATTGTTGCGATTGTTGTTGCGGTTGTTGGGATAGTTGTTGCGATTGTGGTTGTAATTGTTATTGTGGTTGTACTGGTGACTCTTGTCACCGTTTTCCTCCCACTTCCTCTTAAGTTGTTTCGTGTTGGCTTCTTCAGCCGCCTGCTCTTTAATTCTTCCCTCAATCTGATTTATGAGTTTATGAGCCATTCGACTTGCCTTCTGTATAGAAGCGGGCTCGTGTGAACTTACATCTTCTTGAATCCTTACTGGTAACCCTTTTAAAAATGCGTCGATCTTCTCTTCTTCATCTTCGAATGCTCCCGGGCATAATAGGCACAACTCTGTGAATCGTCGTTCATATGTGGTAACGTCGAACCCTTGTGTTCGTAACTCTCTAAGTTCTGCCTTGAGTTTATTGACTTCGTTTCTAGGACGGTACTGCTCTTTCATCAATTGCTTGAATGCCAACCACGATAGTGCGTAAGCAGCATTTTGTCCTACCTGTTCAAGATAGGTGTTCCACCATGTTAACGCAGTACATGTGAAGGTATGCGTAGCGTACTTAACTTTTTCCTCTTCAGTACACTTACTTATGGCAAACACCGATTCGACTTTCTTGGTCCACCGTTTCAATCCAATTGGTCCTTCGGTTCCATCAAATTCCAAGGTTTACAGGCAGTGAATTCTTTGTAGGTGCATCCTACACGATTTCTTGCACCGTTAGCTGCATTGCTAGATTCAGAGTTATTGTTGGTATGTAGCGTAGCCTGTACTGCCGCTATGTTTGCAGCAAGAAAGGTACGAAATTCCTCTTCGCTCATATTCATGGTTTGTCGAGTCATCGGTGCCATTTCCTTCAAAATAGCCAACTGAATCGAGTTAATCATACAGAATATTAAGAGTAGTCAATAGTATTTCGTAGCATAATATGAACTCATTTATAAAAGCTTTTTCTTCATAATAGCGTTTTATAAGTTTAAATTCGGGTACTACCTACCCGTTAAGTTCATACTTAGTAGCTAATATACAATTCAACTACTACAATTCCATATGAAAAACTGATTATAATAATATATCACATACAAATATTCTTCAAACTTACAACTTCGCTATATTACATATAACATGAAATATAGTACACTTTGATACAGGACAGTTTTGAAGATAAACCTAGTTAATACGCAAGTTGTTCAACAAAGGAAATAAAGACACGCAATTCATAAGTCCAGAAACAAGTCATGCATTCTGGTTTTACTAAGACGACTTTCCATCCTTGGTCTTGTGGAAAATAACCGTTATGACCATTGGCTAGGCAGCATGTTGTAATGTGGTCAAAAGGACGAGGGTTTCGTAATGTCCAACAGCCCCGTAATAATCTAAAAACCTTGTTTCTTACCCCAACTACTGAATCCGTCACTTGTGGGAAGGTTTTATTTAAAAGTTGCAATCTGATGTTCTTTTTCTCACTTTGGTAAGAAGCGAACATCACTAACCCGTAAGCATAACATGCTTCTTTATGTTGCATATTAGAAGCTCTTTCTAATTCACGAAATCCTATGTTGGGATATGTTGAGTCAAAATAGGTTCTTAACCCGTAGCATAAAATTGCATTTGGGTTCCCCGCATTTAATGCTTTAAAGAAAACACGGCGTAACTTACGGTCTCCCCAATGTGATATACCCCACCTATAAAAGGAAAGCCTTTTATAAACTAAGGCATTTCCGGAAAGTCTTTCAAATGTTTGACAAGTTAATTTCGCCATAACTAAATGTGCTGATGAATTCTGAACCGACTCTAGACAAGATTTCCTCAATCATATCCTCTGGTAGGTCTTCTAAAATATTCGGTTGTCTACCCTTAACATCCATTTTGTTTTTATACTGTAAAATAGACAAGGATTAGATTCGTAAAAGATAATTAACAAACAATACAAGCAATTTTTACATAGAACATAAAAGTACAAGCATACTACAATACATATAATACACAACATGATTACAACCCTCTAATCTGAATCGCTGGTTTCTTCTTCGGACTTGGTTCGTTTTCCTAATTTTCTAGGAATATATGATGTTCCTCTAATACGAGTAGTCGTTTTCCACATTGGTTTAGAAAAACCTGGTGGTTTAGAGGTTCCCGGGTTATTGTCAAGATATTGAAAATACAGGTGTTGACGGTACATATAAAGTTCATCGGGGTCGGAATCAGATTTCTCTATTTTGATGCCTTTTCCCTTATAATTTTCTTTTGCCTCATTAAATTAGGTCAGGGTAATTTCTATAACATCATCGGAATCCTCATCAGGATCCAATTCATCGGAAAATTGGTAATTTTCCCAATATTTTGCTTCCTTAGCGGAAACACCATTGACCATTATTAACTTTGGTCCATTGGTTGAGGATTTTATTTTATTTGACCGGTTTTCTGTGGTTCCTACTATTCCCCCCTCCGGAACCTCTTCTTCTTCCGGTTCCTCTTCTTCTGGTTCTTCTTCTTCCGGTTCCTCTTTTTCCGGTTCCGTTTCCTCTTCTTCCGGTTCTTCGGGAACTTGTGAATCTTGCCAATATATATTCGACTCTTCGTTATTATTAGGTGAGTCAATGGGATTTATGCTAGAGGTAGACATCTATCACACAATATCAAATATGTTAAGAGATTAATATATCACATAATATTTACATGTTAATAATATATAGTTTCCAACAAAAATGTTAAGCAATCATTTTTAAAGAAAATACGGTCGAAGTCCAGACTCACTAATGCATCATAACAAACTCGATAAGACACACTAATGCAAATTTTCTGGTTCTCTAAGACCAACGCTCGGATACCAACTGAAATTACAGTACGGACAACCACCGTCCCACCCAGTGCCTTCCCAGCTAACCGCCTGGTGACCACTGAGTGTACCTCAGATACTGATTTTAGGGCCTGCCTCTCGGCAATTGCCAACCCTCGTAAGGGATCGCAAGGAGTAAGAGCCAATGCTTCGTCACAGGTAACACTGTGAGAACCTCCTTTACGACTAACCCGACACACATGGACGACGTTATACCAGCTCTGATGCCAACTGAAATGTCCCGTTCATATTGATTATAAACGTTCCATATTAATTGATTTCGTCGCGAGGTTTTGACCTCTATATGAGACGTTTTTCAAAGACTGCATTCATTTTTAAAACAACCATAACCTTTATTTTATCGATAAAGGTTTAAAAAGCATTACGTAGATTATCAAATAATGATAATCTAAAATATACCGTTTACACACGACCATTACATAATGGTTTACAATAAGAATATATTACATCAAAAATAACTTTCTTGAATGCAGTTTTTACATAATATCATACAAGCATGGACTCCAAATCTTGTCCTTATTTTAGTATGCAACAGCAGAAGCTCTTAATAATCACCTGAGAATAAACATGCTTAAAACGTCAACAAAAATGTTGGTGAGTTATAGGTTTAACCTATATATTATCAAATCATAATAACAGACCACAAGATTTCATATTTCAATATACATCCCATACATAGAGATAAAATTCATTCATATGGTGAACCCCTGGTAACCGACATTAACAAGATGAATATAAGAATATCCCCTATCATTCCGGGAAATCCTTCGGACATGTTAAAAACGAATTCGAAGTACTAAAGCATCCGGTACTTTGGATGGGGTTCGTTAGGCCCAATAGATCTATCTTTAGGATTCGCGTCAATTAGTAGATCGGTTTACTAATTCTTAGGCTACCAAGCAAAAGGTGCATATTCGGCTTCGATCATTCACCCATATAATGTAGTTTCAATTATTGTGTCTATCTCGTAAAACATTTATAAAACTGCATGTATTCGCATCCCAAAATATTAGATTTTAAAAGTGGGACTATAACTCACTTTCACAGATTTTTACTTCGTTGGGAAGTAAGACTTAGCCACTGGTCGATTCACGAACCTATAACAAATATGCACATATATATCAAAGTATGTTCAAAATATATTTACAACACTTTTAATACATTTTGATGTTTTAAGTTTATTAAGTCAGCTGTCCTCGTTAGTAACCTACAACTAGTTGTCCACAGTTAGATGTACAGAAATAAATCGATATATATTATCTTGAATCAATCCACGACCCAGTGTATACACGTCTCAGGCTAGATCACAACTCAAAGTATATATATTTTTGGAATCAACCTCAACCCTGTATAGCTAACTCCAACATTACTGCATATAGAGTGTCTATGGTTGTTCCAAATAATATATATACATGGGTCGATATGATATGTCAAAACATTTGCATACGTGTCTATGGTATCTCAAGATTACATAATATATTAGAATACATGTATAATACAATATAAGTTAGCTAGGATATGATTTTTATAGAATTGTTAATATTTCCCGTAGCTACAAAAATCAAAAAATATCCAATCGTGTTTTACCCATAACTTCTTCATTTTAAATCCGTTTTGAGTGAATCAAATTGCAATCCTTTAATATTGAACTCTATTTTATGAATCTAAACAGAAAAAGTATAGGTTTATAGTCGGAAATATAAGTTACAAGTCATTTTTGTAAGAGGTAGTCATTTCAGTCGAAAGAATGACGTCTTGATGACCATTTTGAAAAACATACTTCCACTTTGAGTTTAACCATGATTTTTGGATATAGTTTCATGTTCATAAGAAAAATCATTTTCCCAGAAGAACAACTTTTAAATCAAAGTTTATCATAGTTTTTAATTAACAAACCCAAAATAGCCCACGGTGTTACTACGACGGCGTATGTCCGGTTTTACGGTGTTTTTCGTGTTTTCAGGTTGTAAATCATTAAGTTAGCATATCATATAGATATAGAACATGTGTTTAGTTGATTTTAAAAGTCAATTTAGAAGGATTAACTTTTTGTTTGCGAACAAGTTTAGAATTAACTAAACTATGTTCTAGTGATTTCAAGTTAAAACCTTCGAATAAGATAGCTTTATATGTATGAATCGAATGATGTTATGAACATCATTACCACCTCAAGTTTTGTGGATAAACCTACTAGAAAAGAGACAAATGGATCTAGCTTCAAAGGATCTTGGATGGCTTGAAAGTTCTTGAAGTAGAATCATGACACGAAAACAAGTTCAAGTAAGATTTTCACTCGAAATAAGATTGTTATAGTTATAGAAATTGAATCAAAGTTTGAATATGAGTATTACCTTGTATTAGAAAGATATCTCACTATAAATAGGAAATATTTATTGAGGTTGGATGATCACTCTACAAGATTGGAAGTAAGCTAGCAAATTTGGAAGTATTCTTGATTTTATGAAACTAGAACTTGTAGAATTTATGAAGAACACTTAGAACTTGAAGATAGAACTTGAGAGAGATCAATTAGATGAAGAAAATTGAAGAATGAAAGTGTTTGTAGGTGTTTTTGGTCGTTGGTGTATGGATTAGATATAAAGGATATGTAATTTTATTTTCATGTAAATAAGTCATGAATGATTACTCATATTTTTGTAATTTTATGAGATATTTCATGCTAGTTGCCAAATGATGGTTCCCACATGTGTTAGGTGACTCACATGAGCTACTAAGAGCTAATCATTAGAGTATATATACCAATAGTACATACATCTAAAAGCTGTGTATTGTACGAGTACGAATACGGGTGCATACGAGTAGAATTATTGATGAAACTGAACGAGGATGTAATTGTAAGCATTTTTGTTAAGTAGAAGTATTTTGATAAGTGTCTTGAAGTCTTTAAAAAGTGTATGAATACATATTAAAACACTACATGTATATACATTTTAACTGAGTCGTTAAGTCATCGTTAGTCGTTACATGTAAATGTTGATTTGAAACCTTTAAGTTAACGATCTTGTTAAATGTTGTTAACTCAATGTTTATTATATCTAATGAGATGTTAAAGTATTATATTATCATGATATTATGATATATTAATATATCTTAATATGATATATATATATTTAAATGTCGTTACAACGATAATCGTTACATATATGATATATTAATATATCTTAATATGATATATATACATTCAAAATCATTAAGTTAGTAGTCTTGTTTTTACATATGTAGTTCATTGTTAATATACTTAATGATATGTTTACTTATCATAATATCATGTTAACTATATATATATATCCATATATATGTCATCATATAGTTTTTACAAGTTTTTAACGTTCGTGAATCACCGGTCAACTTGGGTGGTCAATTGTCTATATGAAACCTATTTCAATTAATCAAGTCTTAACAAGTTTGATTGCTTAACATGTTGGAAACACTTAATCATGTAAATAACAATTTCATTTAATATATATATAAACATGAAAAAGTTCGGGTCACTACACATTATTTAAAAATTGTTATTGTTGTTATTATTATTATTATTATTATTATTATTATTATTATTATTATTATTATTATTATCATCAAAAATTATTATTAATATTATCATCATTATTATTATAATTACTAGTATTGTTATTAATATTATTACAATACTTATTAGTATCATTAGTTTTAAAACTAATATTAGTATTATCTAATTAATATGATTGCGATTATTATCATTATTATGAATGCGATATAAAAGAGGATTTAAAAACTATTAAACAAATCGATTAGGAAACATTTAGTATATGTATCATGATGAAATAAAAATATTGTAAGTTACTGATTTAGATAAAAATATCATTTTCATCATTATTATTATTAAAAGTATTATTAATATTAAAACTATCATTTTTTTTACAAAAATTATCATTAATAGGAATATCATTGTTAATATAAAATATCATTATTATTATCATTTTAGTATTATTATTAATAAAAATTATCATTTTATCATAATATCATTTTTAGTAAATATAAATATTGCTATTATTATTAATAGAATAATAATAATAATTATTACAAAATAATATAACTTTTACCTACTATTGTTATTATCGATATTATTTTATCAAATAAAAATGTGATACAAAGATATTTTACTACGTGTAATATAATTACATTAATTATTTTTATGATATTAAATGAACTTTATAAATTTTATTACTTAAGATATATAAAAGTATATTATATTTTAATATAAAATTTTATTTATTAATAAATGAATTATATTTTTACTCTAATAAAATCTGTTAAAAATATTTAAATGTATAAAACGACTATATTTAAACTATATAATAATCATGTATAGATTTTGAAAGTCATTTTGGTCAAAATAACTTTTGTTGACTTTTACATATTAGACTCGAGCATTAGGATAGTGGTACACTATGACTTGACCTAAACTGTTAGACAGATATTGACCAACATGTAAATATATATATAATTATTATAGGTTCGTGAATTCGAGGCCAACCTTGCACTTGTTCAATGACGTCATATGTATTTTTACTACGAAATACAGTATTGTGAGTTTCATTACTCCCTTTTTAAATGCTTTTGCAATATATATTTTTGGGACTGAGAATACATGAGCTTTTATAAATGTTTGACTAAATAGACACAAGTAATTGAAACTACATTTTATGGTTGAATGATCGAAATCGAATATGCCCCTTTTAGCTTAGTAGCCTAAGAATTAGGGAACTGGCCCCTAATTGACGAGAATCCTAAAGGTAGATCTACGGGAACTAACAACCCCCATTCTAGAAATTGGAATGCTTTAGTACTTCGATTTTATCATGTCCGATGGGTGTCCCGGAATGATGGGGATATTCTATATGCATCTTATTAATGTCGGTTACCAGGTGTTCACCATATGAATGGTTTTTATCTCTATGCAGTTTGCGAAATGCCTGATATGAGATGTATATTTATGAGAAATGAAAATGAAAATCTTGTGGTCTATTAAAATTATGGAAATGATCGATTATGATAAACTAATGAACTCACCAACCTTTTGGTTGACACTTTAAAGCATGTTTATTCTCAGGTATTAAGGAAATCTTCCGCTGTGCATTTGCTCATTTTAAAGATATTACTTGGAGTCATTCATGGCATATTTCAAAAGACGTTGCATTCAAGTCGTTGAGTTCAATAGAGATTATTATTAAGTAAATGACAGTATAGGTCATTTATAGGTTGAATATTATGAAATGGTATACATACCTGTCAACTTTCGAAGTAATGAAAGTTTGTCTTTTAAAACGAATGCAATGTTTGTAAAATGTATCATATAGAGGTCAGATACCTCACGATGTAATCAACTATTGTGAATCGTTTATAATGTATATGAACGGGTCCTTTCATCAACGACTCGAATGCAACGTCTTTTGAAATATGTCATGAATGACTCCAAGTAATATCTCTAAATGAGCAAATGCACAGCGGAAGATTTTTTTCAAACCTGAGAATAAACATTTTTTCAAGTGTCAACCAAAAGGTTGGTGAGTTCATTAGTTTATCATAAACATTCATTTTCATCATTTTAATAGACCACAAGATTTCATATATTTTACTGTACACGTAACCCGAGTACAAAATAACACGCGTAACCCGCGAATTAAAAATCATTCATATGGTGAACGTTTGATAACCGACTTAACTTTAATGCATAGAATATCCCCAAACAGAACCTCTCGTTTGTATAATAATAATAATCTCGAAGTACTAAAGCATCCGTACCCCGGATGGGACTTGTCGAGGTCCATAGATCTATCTTTAGGATTCGCGTCAATTAGGGGCCATACCCGTTTCCTAATTATTAGGTTACCAAGCTAAAAAGGGGTGATATTCAATATTCATAATACAGCCATAGAATGTAGTTTTTTTTATCACTTGTGTCTATTTCATAAAACATTAGTAAAATCAGCGCATGTATTCTCAGTCCCAAAAATATATATAAAAAGGGAGTAATGAAACTCACGATACTGTATTTTGTAGTAAAAATACTCATACGACGATACTGAACAATGCAAGGTTGGCCTCGGATTCACGAACCTATATCATTTGTATATATTAAAACATATAATAGAAATCACATAATTTCATTTATTAATATATATTATTTATATATTTTTAGTTATATAGAATTTATACTAAATTCCATTTAAAAACATAGACTTATATTATATTATATACATTTATTTGTTAAAAATGATAGTTTTTATAATAATGATCTTCTAATAATAATAATAACTTCATTAATAATGATAGTACTAATAATAAAAATGATAATGATAATCTTTACTAATAATAATAATGATAGTTTTCAAAAAAAAAAAAGAAAGATAATTTTACTAATACTTATATTACTAATCATAATAATACTAATACTAATAACAATAATAATAATAATATTAATATTAATACTAACACTAATAATAATAATAATAATAATAATAATAATAATAATAATAATAATAATAATAATAATAATAATAATAATAATAATAATAATTATAATTATATTATACCTAAAATAACACGTGTACGATGGAATTGGAACAGAGACTAGACAAGCTTTAGCTCATTACCATCGTACCGTCATTAACTTATCATGATCCACATCATATCATCATCATCACAGTCCCTCATCATCATCATACCATACTCGAATCTTTTATATTTTATCATAATCGCGTCTTTATCATACGGTATCATATTATCCGGCTTTAACATCATCATCATATCTTTCATCATCGGTAAACATAATCATCATCATCATTCTATATTACGCATATCATGATCATCATCATCATTCTAATAATCATCATCATCATTACCGAACATATTCATCATCACATAATCACGATTTTAGTCGTCATCACCCTTTTCATTTTTACGGATCATCATCATCTTCATCAACATCCTAACATGATCCTTCATCCTCACTTCTATTCTTCACCATCGTTATCGTGTTTTTAATAGCAATAGAAACAAAAAAATGATTTGCAGCAACAACAATAATGTCATCATCATTCTTTATCGTTAAACAGCAACTGTAGCAGTATGTTTTGTGGGTTTTGTTAGGGTGAGTTTCAGATAACAGAAAAATAGAAAGATAGTTGTAGGTGACGGTTTAAATGGGTTTTCAAAGTTTGGTTCGAATATAAATAGAAAATAGGAACTATGATCAATTATAGCAGCTGTAAGTGATGGTTCCGGTGGTGTCTGTCGATCAAAACAGATAAAGAATAGCAGCAGCGAAGCTGCAAAACAGATAGGTTGCAGTGGTTTTTCATCCAAAACACCCAGAACTGTAGCAGAAGTGGGTGGTCGATGGTGATTGATGTGGTGGTAGTATGGGTGGTCTAGTGGTGATGAGTTGTGGTTATAATCGATGGTGGTGGTGTAGGGTCGTTCAATGGTGGTGGAAGATGGTGATTGTTAATGGAAGCAGGAGGTGGTGGTGTCGTATGTTCAAAAGTGGTTGTTCGATGTAGAAATAGAACACAGATCGAAGTAGCAAAGAAGGTGGTGGTATTCCATCATCGACCGCCACCTGTCGTACTCCTTGAAATTCTTCCGGCATCATCATGAGAGCTAAGTGGAAGAAGAAAAGAATGAGGAGATTGAAGAGGAAGCGTCGAAAGATGAGACAGGAATCCAAGTAAACTCAATCGTTCACCATCACTATCGATCGGTTTCTGGTTTTTTTAGAATCCGTATTGTTAGCTTTTATGAATTGTGTTTTTAGTATCACACTCATACATTTACACGTTGAATCTATAGATTGAGGTGAAATGAATTTATTAGTAAGAGAAAAATATAATAATGGTTATTAGATGACATGGTGGGTTGGTTTTATAATGAGCATGTGATGGAAAATAATGATCACAAGGCATGCAGTAGCAATAGTATATGCAAGTGGATGATGTTTGGTTATAATCAAAACAGGAAAAAAAAATTATTGAAGTAGGGTGGTGGGGAACGAGCAAGACTTATAAGATTTGTATGTCCACTTGATAATTTATATGCTTATGTATATTAAAATATTTATATAGGATTCAGTGTACCATGAATGTATATTATATATGTTAGGGGTTAGATGCAACAAAAACGGTGACGCTTGATTTCCATTAAGCACAGTGAATCAAATAGTTTAGCAGATTATTCTGCCGACAGTTTTCATGGAGTGTTAAATCGTGCTTCGTTGATTACTCAGTGGCAAATAAAAGTACACAGAAAAATCTCAAATACATTTCTAATAAGCCTATAATTTATAAAACTCATTTTCGGATCACCGTTTATTTTAAAATCATATAAGTATGAATTTAACTTGTTTAATATCAATCGAATAACAATTGAGTGTTACCGTTGTTTACTAAGTAGATTCGAAATCACAAAATATATATTTAATATACTTTATTTATATAGATGTGTTTTAAATAATAATTATCATAATACCATATTTTTATTTTATTTTACATAATTAATTTTAATAACAACAACATATAATATTTCAAATTATATTTTCAATTATTATATATTTATATATATATGTATATATACACACATATCTATTTACAATTAATTGTTCGTGAATCGTCGAAAATGGTTGAAGGTCAATTGAATCTATGAAATAGTTCGAAAATTTTAAGACTCCACATTACAGACTTTGCTTATCGTGTCGAACTCATATAAAGATTAAGTCTAAATTTGATTGGAAATTTCCGGGTCGTCACAGTACCTACCCGTTAAAGAAATTTTGTCCCGAAATTTGATTGAGGTCGTCATGGCTAACAATAAAAATATTTTTATGACGAAAATGAGTTGATAAATAGAGTTTTATCACCATTGAGCAATATGGATAAATCGATTCGATTATGTGAAGCGTACGAGTGAAGCTATCACAAAATAGTGAGATAAAGAAGTAAAGATTCGTCTTTGCTTTTGACGTTGTTAGGGTTGAATTCCGGAATTCAAGAGATTTCAAAGAAAATCTTCGTTATCTATATAAGATTTGATTCATCAGTGATTAAGGAAATTAAGATCTCTTTAAATTAAATGCGATCATCTACCTTGATTGCTCTGTCAAACATTCCCATTATAAATTTACCTCTTCCGTTTTATTATTCTCACCATCCCTATACTTTCTTCCTTAATCCATATTTCTAAAGCTTGTAAAAATGCTTAATCCAGTTCTGATTATTATTCTTATTCTGACTATCGCAACGATCATTCTCCTCTCCCAACTTCCATCGGAGGAATCTATTTTCTTCTACTTCGCTCTAGGGATTATTGTATTTCTCATTCTCCCGTGTCTTTATATTGCTATATGCATTGATATACACGGTTTGTAATTTTTGTGGTTGTGATTAGCTTTATATTTCCTTTTATATTTTGGAGCTCCATGCTCTTGTTTTCTCTTCCCGACTTTAAGTCAAGCGAATAATTGTCCAGAATTCGTATGTATGAAGTTTTCGAATGAACATGACTAATATTCTAAGAGAGAGATTGTAATAGCACGATCTTGATTGGTTAAATTACCAAAATTCAAGAGAAAAGATAGAACTATCAAGAAATTATGTCCTTGATATGTTTATATCTTAGATAGAATGTAAGAGTCGTGTAACATGGCACATGATGACGGTATGATCTGTGAATCATCACGTTCCATTAGAAGCTCAGCATGACTTACTGTAATATAATCACGTTGATCAAGTGTCATTATATTATACTAACTCATGCTTCAGTTCCCAACACTACTTCAAAGACATTCATATTTTAAATTCAAATTTCACAGAATTTAGAAATTAAAACAGTTTCTTTTCTGATGTATCACTAATATCGTGAAGAGATAAATGATTTCAGACAAGAATAGTTATGAAAATATCTTTAGAAATATCGAGGATATTTATAATAAAAGATACGATGATATCTTAGAATTTCTAATTTCGATGGATGATGAAGAAGATTTGTCCTTAAAAGTTTAGAGTCAGGAGCAAGGTATTCATTAATGACTTCAGCAGATACTGAATCATTTGGATTCCTTGAAAGCAGGTTTAGTCTTTGTGATTTGTCCACAGTTTCCTTCATGGTTTGCTCAATCCGTTTTTCAGTTCCAACTTTTCTGAGCTTTGCCAACATACTATTCTTTATCATCAAACTTTTGACTGTTAAGGTCGTTTACAGTTTTTGCTGCTTCATCAACATTTTTCCAATTTCGAAGAACTAGTTCGCAGTTTTGGGTATTTTTCAGAATCTTCACATTCGAAGTATGTAAGTCTAGGAGATGGACGTTATATATATACATATAACTGTTGACGTATAAACGCTGCGAGATTCAAAATACTGATTGCTGATCACTGGTAATTGGTATGGCAATTCTCGTTACAAGGTGCGGATGAGTATATGATAAGGTTTTAATGAACAAATATAATGGTTCTTCGGAGAGACTAGAGTCAAAGGGTAATGAAGTTGCTGGTACATCTGCTGATAATGTCGTGGAATGTAAAAGGTTCTCCGGTAATGACGATGAAGTTGCTGGTACATCTGCTGATAATGTGCTGACACACTAAGCCTTACCTCATAAGGAAATAGGTGTTAACAATGGCGCCATCTACTAATGTTAAGAACACGCGGAACGGAAAAGGAAAAAAAACAACTGAAGCCCCATCCACAAGTGTACTCGAAACATTTAACAATCCATTAACCGAAAGCATGACAACTTATCCGCCAATACATGAAGAAGATGCATCTGTTCAGCCACCGGAAGGCACAATTGAAGAAACAGTAACTGAAACCGCAGAAAGGCTTAAACATTTGGCCACAAATCCAGGAAAAAGGCCAATAATTGAAGAAATAGCAACCAAAAGTGCAGAAAGGTGTGAAAATTTCGTTCTTAATCCAGAGAAGCGACCATTGATGCAACCACGACGATGTCCACCATTTACATCTTTTCGACAGATGACGGATGGTAAAGACAAGCAAATTATGAAGAAGCAATCTATATCAAAGTACAAGTTATCTAGAATACTTGACAAGTTGGGCAGTCTTCTTGATGATTCTGAAGATGATAATGAATTGAACTATATTGGCAGTGATTCTGAAGAAGAGAATGATGAGAAAGAGGAGTTCATGTCTGAGAAGAAAGCAGCATTACTTTTAAATGGAATCCTTAAGCAGACAGCTCCGGCAAAATATAAGCAACGCTTAGCGGACCGCCGTCCGCGCTGTGGCTGTAGATAATTTTTTCGCTCTAATTACTGGAGAGCAAGCTACAAAGCCGCCAGCTATGGCAGAATCCACTCAGTGCTTCATTGATCGAATTACTAACTATCCGTTGCCTAGAAATCTTGGCATACCGGCAATTGGAGTATATGATGGTACTACAGATCCTGAAGATTTTCTTACCATGTTTGAAGGTGCAATGAGGTTGCAACATTAGGATGATGAGGTAGCTTGTCATATGTTTCCTATGGTGTTGCAGAAAATGGCAAGGGAATGGTTTGCTAGTTTACCGTCAAGAAGTATAACAAGTTATTTGGACCTTCGTGCAAAGTTTGTTATGCAATATCAAAATCTTCGTAGCTGTACTTTGACGCATCTTGATGCACATGAAATAACGATGCATCATAATGAATCCTTGAGTAATTTCATGAAAAGATACACGCTTGAAGCACAAAAAATACCTGACTGTCCAGAGTCGGCAACATTTCCCCACTTTTATCTAGATACTTCTAGTATTTGTGCTGACACACTAGCCTTACCTCATAAGAAAATAGGTGTTAACATAGGATAAAATGAATAGTTCACCAACTTTATATTTTAGTACATACAATTTGATTGCTGTTTCTTTTTAATCCTTTATCAAGCGAACATTATTATAATGTATAATATATTTTCTCTAAATGTACTAAATTATACAATATTGTATAAGTTAAATAAAATATATCATTATTTTATAAAATTCTAATAACTAAACACTTTAAAATTAGCTTTAAACACTTCTCACAAAAAAAGAGAAAAGAAAAAGTGAAGTCATGTGAGCTCCACGTGGCTAAAAGAAAAGTCACATTAGACCAATCCCAACCATGACGATTTCTTCAACGTCACATCAACTGTCTCTCTCCTTTTTTCTCACAACTTCTTCTCATAACATTCATATAACACACCATTGTCAACTATGACATACTTCCTCGAATTTTATTAATTTTTTTACAATTATTATTTTTAAATCGTAAATTAAAAATTCACACTAAATAAATTTCAAATTAAATAATGATTAAAATAAAATAAAAAAGTATTGAGTAAATCAGTATTCAATATGTAGTCACATAAATTTTAGTGGATCCCACATAAATCTTTCTTATCTATAATAAGAAAAGAGTTATGATGTTATAGTTATTCAAAAAAATCCTACTTGGCCAAATTTTAACCTTTAGATGACTTTTCAAACATTTAATCTTAACCCTTTAAATTAAGTATGGCATCATTTAAGAAATTACTGGGTAGTTACATGTGCTAATTACCCTCCTACCCTTGGTAAGAAAAAAACCCGCTAAAATTTGGGAAGAGGTCGTGTTTTAGAGAAGGACCACTGCAACTTCACTCATAAACTGCTTCTCGCAGCTTCTCTCATAAACTCCTCTTCAATCAAATGCTCTCACTAATCATCCATGACCTCTCCAATCAAATAGAAACCACAAAGCCCTTTTTCCTCTCCAATCAAAATTAGGGTTCTTCAAATCAGATGCATATCGATAATCTGAAATGCGGTTATGAAAATCAAACCTACCCCGCTGGTTTTTTTTTTTTTTTTTTGAAAGGCAAGCCCCCAAAGTGTAACTAGTGGTAATTGAACATTCGTCTCCTTTGGAGATTTTCAAGCACCTAACCACTACCCCGCCGCTGGTTTTTCTGATTTTGCTAATTGCATATTTTAAAAAATCGATAGTTGGTTTTATCCCGGTAATCAGTTCTATATATGCCAATCGATAGTTGGTTTATCATATGCGAGACACAATCGAGCGAAGCAATGTACGATAACATCAAATTAAATGTCTCCTGGAAATCACAGTTTGGTGTTTGGATATAAAATCCCTACAAATGATTCGGTGTTCATGCAAGGTACGCTTTTGTGAATCTATGTTCAATTTGTTTTTAAGCTTGTCTCATATTCGTTCTGTTTTTGATCATTTATCTGTTTCTTTTTTATTTTTGTGTTTGATTTATTTATCAGTTTAAAAAGTCATTATATTTGTGTTTGATTCATTCGATTTTATCTGTTGTTTGAAGTATTATTAAGGAAACATTATGTGAAATTTTAATTCATCAGCTGCTTCAACAAGCTGGTGTTGTCATTCTTGAGGTATATACTTACTTGTATATATATTTTATAAAATTGTATTAAGGTTAATTGCCAGTTCTGTAAAGAAATGGTTGTTGGAACTAATTGGCTTAGTCGTTTCTTCGTTTTTATATACTTGCTAAGTATTTGTTATTACACAAATGTATGATATAGTATACTGTTGTGGCCTTTTTTTTCCTTTCATGATCAATCCACCAATACCAATTATGATACTTAATCTTACTAATGATACCGCAACCCGCATGCGCACCTCATATGCATGCGGACGCTTAATAGTGTGCGTATGCGTGTGCTTGTGTGCGCTATGCGGTATGCGGATTGTATCCGATTCCTTTGTTCCCGGTACGGCGGTTGCTTAGCTGTCAAGTAAATATCTTTTCCATAATTATATCTGTGATTCGGGGGAGTCAGTTATGGATGAGATTAACGTGATCTGGGACGGTTCTAGAATTAGGGTTTGCCTATAAATACAACCCTAATCATCATTTACCAGACACGGCATATTACGTAACTATCGCACACGAGATACATTACGCAAAACAGCATCATTCAACATCTCTTCAAGGTTAACAGGTTAGTCTTTCGTAAGCTAGTACCTACGACCTTATTTGGGGCCTCTTGATCGACGACCGTTATCAGAGGTGGACTTAATCACTTGGCCACCCCGCCGACATCATCATGTCGGCCAGGGTTATTCACGGTAGCCGGACCGGAGAGCCACGTTCTAAGATCCTTAAACTCCTCCTTATGTATTGAGCAGGCATATTAAACCCCACGGTTAAAATATGCATGATCAAGTGGTGCTTTCATTGAGAGAGTGAGAGGCGAGATTGAATGACCGCATGAGAGTGTATGCGATTGGGAGCGTAACGAGGAAGCTTGAAGCAGGAAAGTGGAAATGAGCTGCAAAATGGGGTATTTATAGGGAAGATTGGGAGTCATGGGATGGAGTGGTGTGATCGTGGCTGTACACGTGTTACGCAATCGACGGCCAGCACTTTATTTATGCGCGTGGATGCCAGTTGGGTATGATTACATCTACGCGCGTGGTTGGCACGCGCCTGACACTGCCACTTTATGTCATGTCCGCCGAATGAGCTTCTGCGATTGTGACAGGCATTTAATGGCATTGAGGCGCACGCGGAATATTAAATGCTAGCCGTTTTCTTGTTTTTTTCGCTTAATAGTTTGATGTCATGTGTCTTGCGTCATATAACATCAAACTGGGGGGACATAATGATACCGCAACCCGCATGCGCACCTCATATGCATGCGGGCGCTTAATAGTGTGCGTATGCGTGTGCTTGTGTGCGCTATGCGGTATGCGGATTGTATCTGATTCCTTTGTTCCCGGTACGGCGGTTGCTTAGCTGTCAAGTAAATATCTTTTCCATAATTATATCCGTGATTCGGGGGAGTCAGTTATGGATGAGATTAACGTGATCTGGGGCGGTTCTAGAATTAGGGTTTGCCTATAAATACAACCCTAATCATCATTTACCAGACACGGCATATTACGTAACTATCGCACACGAGATACATTACGCAAAACAGCATCATTCAGCATCTCTTCAAGGTTAACAGGTTAGTCTTTCGTAAGCTAGTACCTACGACCTTATTTGGGGCCTCTTGATCGACGACCGTTATCAGAGGTGGACTTAATCACTTGGCCACCCCGCCGACATCATCATGTCGGCCAGGGTTATTCACGGTAGCTGGACCGGAGAGCCACGTTATAAGATCCTTAAACCCCTCCTTATGTATTGAGCAGGCATATTAAACCCCACGGTTAAAATATGCATGATCACTTACCCTCACTTATATATTACTTGATATGTATTTAAATGGGTTTACACAGTACATTTGGTTACTCTAACACAAAAACTGTGAACCTCTATTTATTGTGCCTTTAGTTGAAAATAATATCAAGGGGTGATTCTCATGATAGGTATTTGGACGAGGACGCGTTTGTAGTTCACTTAGTGTTGGCCTTTTTACTATCTCTTAATTTGAACAAAAGAGTTAATGTAACTGTAGTCCATATGATTTTTATAGCATCCCTAATGATCATTATTCTTACGATATTGGTTCATGGTTCTGTGCAGGTAATCCTAAGTCAAATGAAACAAACGGATACATTTTTATTCATGCTTTATTCATGCTGATGGCGGGCTAAATCATCAAATAATTGATGTACATTTTATTCTAACAAACTCTTCAGTGAAGAGGCTATTAATTGGATCTGTTACCTTATTCTTTATCATTGTACACCTGTAATCTGCAAATATATCTTATTGCAAATTTTTTGGTGTGGTAATCTAGATCGTCTTTTGTATCAGGTGTTTTAATTATGTCCTTGACATGCAATCCATTATTATAAAAAAGGGGTTGATCCGTACACCACCTTAAATTTGCCATACACCACCAAATAAATTATATAGACATTTTAACCCTTCCTTTTACACCATCAAATTTGCCATACACCACCAAATGAAGGGTATAAATGTCCAAATAATTTATTTAGTGGTGTATGGCAAATTTGAGGTGGTGTACGGATCAACTCCCTTATAAAAAACATGTCGAGTACTTTGGGATGATTAATTTTTTCACAGCTACTGACTGCTGTAGTACGATTACCTGTCTTTTCATGTAGATATGCAATGTCATTGCTGTCGCCAAAATAATGAAAGAACGCATATTGTGACAACCCGGAAATTTCTGACCAAATTTAAACTTTATCTTTAAATGATTAAATGTTTCCGACACGATAAGCAAAGTCTGTAATATTGATTCTCAAAATTTTTGAACTAATGTTATATATTCAGTTAACCTTTGACTATTGACCGACGATTCACGAACATCTATTTGTATATATATATATATATATATATATATATATATATATATATATATATATATACATATATATATATATATACACACAATAAGTTGAAATATTAATTATTAAAATTAATTAATAATAACTTGCAATGTGTATTTAAAAACTGATTTATGTATATTAAATAAAGATATATACATATATATAATTTCAAGTTATTTAGTAAACGATAGTAACATTCGTTTGTTGTACGATTGATATTTAGATAAGTGAACTAAAACGTTTAAGATGAACAAGTAAAACACTAATTTGCTACAGTATTTTCGAATTGCTACAGTACCCAAAAAGCTACAGTGTTTTCGAAAATCACTATTTGCTACAATAAAAAAAACTTTGCTACAGTAAAACACTATTTCAAAATGAAAATGTATATATATATTTTACAAGGTGATAAAATAAAATATTAACTTAATCTTAAAACGATTTGATTAAAAATAATATTATTAAATATATATTAATAAATAACGAGACATTGATTTATAGAAGCAAATGACCACAACGCTCAAATGTAAAGATTATACTTTAGGTAATATAGTCTATCGATGATTAAGTCTAATTATTGATAAAGGTACACCTCGCGTAACGAAAAGTACTAGTTTTCTAAGCGTACGAAAATGCGTTCGAGAAACCGGAAGCGGGACATAAGTCAAACATAAACGTACAAGACATCGGAACCAAAATTACAAGATAACTGAGCACGAGAATATAATATAATATATAATTAATTAATTTAAATTATATATATTATATATATTATATTTAATTATGTCGACGAGCTAGATTACAAAACGTTTGAGTGCTGGACAGTTGGCCCATGCAATCGCATGGAAAAATGCCTATACAGCCATGCGATCGCATGGCTATGGGAGACAGGCCAAGTGCTATAAAGTTCGAACGTTTTCTCATTTCTGATTCAATCTATCTCTCGCACCTACTTACATATATATAATTATATTATTATTATTATTATTATTATTATTATTATTATTATTATTATTATTATTATTATTATTATTATTATTATTATTATTATTAAGATTATTATTAGTCTTAGTATTATTATTAAGTTGTATTATTATTATACATAAAATACTACGACGAGGTCATGAGCGTGTCACTTTCAAAACAAGTTTTCGAGCGGGTTGATAATGCTAAAAACGAACATATATTTCATAGCATTATCCCTCAAGAAAGACAAGCTTTTAGTTGCAATTGTTCTATTTACAAGTGATATTCGTTTAAATAATAAAAGGTGAAGACAAAAGACAGACTCGACGAATTGAAGACGCAAATGACCAAAAAGCTAAAAAGTACAAAGTACAATCCAAGTGGTTCAAATTATTGATGGGAAACGTGTAAAAATTACAAGAGTACAAGCCGTGAAACGCAAAGTACAAGATATTAAATCGTACGAAAAGGCGTTCGAAAATTCGGAACCGTGACATGAACCAACTTTCAGCGCGCGACGCAACGGACCAAAAATTACAAATTAACTATGCACATAAATATAATATAATATATAATTAATTCTATAAAATTATATATATATATATATATATATATATATATATATATATATATATATATATATATATATATATATATTTATATATTAAAAACCTTCGGCAAGCTAGGATCCAAATTGTGTGAGCTGGAAATCGAACCTCCGCACTCGCGGAGCTGTGAAGCACAAAAGCTCCGCACTCGCGGAGCTGTACAGTGAAACGTGGGCCTATAAAAGGCAGCGAATTCTGCTCGATGAAGATCACCTTTTATCTATCTCTCTCTCAATTTATATATATATTTATATTTATAATTTTAATTTTAATATTAAAGTTTAATAATAATAAGGTTATAGTGGTGAATGTTGTAAGTGTGTAAGTCGAAATTCTGTCCGTGTAACGCTACGCTATTAATACTCATTGTAAGTTATGTTCAACCTTTTTAAATTAATGTCTCGTAGCTAAGTTATTATTATGCTTATTTAAATCGAAGTAATCGTGATGTTGGGCTAAATATTAAAGACGGGGTTATTGGGCTTTGTACCATAATTGGGGTTTGGACAAAAGACCGACACTTGTAGAAATTGGACTATGGACTATTAATGGGTGATAATGCTAAAAACGAACATATATTTTATAGCATTATTCCTCAAGAAAGACAAGCTTTTAGTTGCAATTGTTCTATTTACAAGTGATATTCGTTTAAATAATAAAAGGTGAAGACAAAAGACAGATTCGACGAATTGAAGACGCAAACGACCAAAAAGCTCAAAAGTACAAAAGACAATAAAAAAGGTTCCAATTATTGATAAGAAACGTCTCGAAATTACAAGAGTACAAGATTCAAAACGCAAAGTACAAGATATTAAATTGTACGCAAGGACGTTCGAAAATCCGGAACCGGGACCAGAGTCAACTCTTAACGCTCGACGCAACGGACTAAAAATTACAAGTTAACTATGTATATAAATATAATATAATATATAATTAATTATATTAATTATATATATATTATATATATATTATAAATCCGTCGGCAAGAAAGACTCCAAAAGGTGTGAGCTGTAATTTCAATCTCCGCGACTCGCGGAGTTTGAAGGCAAAATATTCCGCGAGTCGCGGAGCCCCAAAAATCAACTCTGCCTATAAAGCAAACCGAATTCTGATCAAAAATTCATAATCTTTTTCTTCTCTTATCATACGTAAAATTTATATATATATATAATTTATATTTTAATTTTAATTTTAATTCTAATAATAAGGGTATGTTAGCGAATGTTGTAAGGGTGTAAGTCGAAATTCTGTCCGTGTAACGCTACGCTATTTTTAATCATTGTAAGTTATGTTCAACCTTTTTATATTAATGTCTCGTAGCTAAGTTATTATTATGCTTATTTAAAACGAAGTAATCATGATGTTGGGCTAATTACTAAAATTGGGTAATTGGGCTTTGTACCATAATTGGGGTTTGAACAAAAGAACGACACTTGTGGAAATTAGACTATGGGCTATTAATGGGCTTTATATTTGTTTAACTAAATGAAAGTTTGTTAATGTTAATATAAAGATTTACAATTGGGCGTCCCTATAAATTACCATATACACTCGATCGGACACGATGGGCGGGGTATTTATATGTACGAATAATCGTTCATTTAACCGGACAAGGGAATGGATTAATAGCCACTAGAATAATTAAAACAGGGGTGAAATTACATTCAAGGGTAATTGGTGTAATTGTTAACAAAGTAGTAAAACCTTGGTTTACACGCAGTCGATAACCTGGTGTATTCATTAAACAAAGTATTAAAACCTTGTTACAATTCGAATCCCCAATTAGTTGGAATATTTAACTTCGGGTATAATAATAATTTGACGAGGACACTCGCACTTTATATTTATGACTGATGGACTGTTATGGACGAAAACCAGACGGACATATTAAATAATCGAGGACAAAGGACAATTAACCCATGGGCATAAAATTAAAATCAACACGTCGAACATCATGATTACGGAAGTTTAAATAAGCATAATTCTTTTATTTCATATTTAATTTCCTTTATTTTATATTTAATTGCACTTCTAATTATCGCACTTTTATTTATTGTTATTTAATCGCACTTTTAATTATCGTCCTTTTTAATTATCGCAAGTTTATTTTATCGCACTTTTATTATTCGCAATTTCATTATCGTTATTTACTTTACGCTTTAAATTAAGTCTTTTATTTATTTAATATTTTACATTAGGTTTTAACTGCGACTAAAGTCTTAAAATCGACAAACCGGTCATTAAACGGTAAAAACCCCCCTTTATAATAATAATATTACTTATATATATATTTGTATTTTTATAAAAGTAAACTAATATAGCGTTGAGCTTTGTTTAAAGATTTCCCTGTGGAACGAACCGGACTTACTAAAAACTACACTACTGTACGATTAGGTACACTGCCTATAAGTGTTGTAGCAAGGTTTAAGTATATCCATTCTATAAATAAATAAATATCTTGTGTAAAATTGTATCGTATTTAATAGTATTTCCTGCTAAAATTAATAACTATTTTATATACACCTCGCATAACATCAAGTATTTTTTGGCGCCGCTGCCGGGGAACTATCTTAAAAGCCGGAAGCGCAACGCTAATAATAAAAAAAAAAAAATTTTAGCTTAACTTTTATTAAAATTCGTTTTTGTAAAAATACGTTTTAATTATTCAAAAATATAAAAAGAAAAACAAAAATTTAAGCATTTTAAAGATTTTGTTAAATATTTAAGTTTTATAAGTTTCTTTATTTTTATTTTAGTTTATAAAAATATAAGTTTTATTAACTATCTATTATATATAGAAGAAAAAAAAAACAGAAAACAGAAAATAAAAAAAAAAATAAAGAAAAAACGCGTCGAATATTTAAATCTGTCAACTGAATTTCTGAACCCCGCGACTCGCGGGGTTTTCTTCATTAATTACCGCGACTCGCGGAGGGTTCCTGACACACGGACAGAAGCCCTAATTCAGCATTAATTACGGGTTTTAATTAATTATTATTATTATTTAACCCTAATTATTATTATTATTATTATTAGTTTTATTTTTACTTTTACTTTTTATTTAATTTGTATTTTTAGTTTAATTAATTTATTTAAATTGTAAAATTAATAGTTTTATTAAATAAATAATATAAAAATAATATTTTTATAAAAATTGTACTTTTTACAACTTTTTGTATATTTTTATATTTTGTCCCTTTTTAATCGTTGTAGCGTAATATTTGTATTTTTAGCTCATATTTAATTTTAAACTTAGTTTTTGCCATAGTCATTTTTACTCCTAGATTTTTAGGCTTTGCCGTAGAATTCCTTAAGTGCTTTTTCTTTAGACTAAGATTTAGGTGCTTTAGAATTTTGCGACGCCTTTTTAAGTTTTAGTTTCTTTTTAAGTTATTTCCATTTGGGATTTAGTTTTTCCTGTAAGCTTTAATATTTTTAGACGACTTTTACTATGTACCAATTATCATTCCAATTAGTAATTTCAATTTGCGATTATAATTTTAAGTTAGTTGTAGTAATAAGATTAGGTTAGTTAAGTATTTTTAAGTTTTTATAAGTTTCTTTTATTTTTCCGTCACCTTTTATTTTTCAACCATTTTTTTTTCTTCTCTTTTTCGACCTTTTTCGACGAACTCTTTTTCTCTCTTATTTCTCGCCATTCTAGTTTATAGGACATAGATTTTTATTCTACTTCTTATCTAAATTTCTTAAAATTACGAAAATTTATTTTGAGTGGTTAAATTGATAGACATCAAAATTTTCTGGTTCGTAGTAATAGTTGGATTTGTACGTGGACCGGGTTATTGGAGCCAAACAGTCCTCAATTATATTGAGACCAAACGAATCCTGCCCCTCTGCTGCATCTTTTGGCTATTCGAAACGTGGGCAAAATCAGAAAAGTCTATTGGTTGGATAACTTATTATAATTATTCTTTCCTTTTAAAAACTAATAGGATATTCAGTGAATGCACCGAGCAAGACGTTCATCACCTTTTGTACGTTCACCACCTGTAACTAGATCAAGACATTTAGCAAATATAACCGCCGTTGATTTTTCTTTAGAATCGTCATCTAGTAGACCAAGTACTTCAGTTCAAATTTCCGATAATCCATTTTTTGAACCCAACATCACAATTGAGAATCCGGAGAATATTCAGGAACGGTTCATAGATCCTGAACCATTAAACTTTCCTCCGGAGCCACCAATCATTCAAACAGAGATTGTTGAGGAACGAACCATTAAATCAGAATCATCTAGTGATACCGATTCAACAAATTCAATTATGGAGAATCTGGAACCTTTAAGTATGGAAGACCGAATGAGAGCTAAACGCACCGGCCAAGGTCACGCAATTACTCATCCAGACATTAATGCGCCAGATTATGAAATCAAAGGACAAATTCTACACATGGTGACTAATCAATGCCAATTTAGTGGTGCGCCGAAGGAAGATCCAAATGAACATCTACGTACCTTTAATAGGATCTGCACACTATTTAAAATCCGAGAAGTGGAGGATGAACAGATATATCTCATGTTATTTCCCTGGACTTTAAAGGGAGAAGCCAAAGATTGGTTGGAATCGTTACCTGAAGGGGCGATTGATACATGGGACGTTTTAGTTGACAAATTTCTTAAACAATTCTTTCCTGCATCTAAAGCCGTAAGACTTCAAGCAGAAATTGTTACGTTTACACAGAAACCAAATGAAACTCTATATGAGGCGTGGACAAGATATGGAAAGTTATTAAGAGGATGTCCGCAACATGGTTTAGACACCTGTCAAATAGTACAAATATTCTACCAAGGATGCGACATCACTACAAGAAAAGACATAGATATAGCAGCTGGTGGTTCTATTATGAAGAAAACCGAAACTGATGCTTACAAAATTATTGATAACACTGCTTCCCACTCACATGAGTGGCACCAAGAAAAAGATATCATTAGATCATCTAAAGCAGCTAGAGCCGATTCTAGCCATGACTTAGATTCCATTTCCGCAAAGATAGATGCTGTGGAGAGACGAATGGAAAAGATGACTAAAAATATTCACTCAATACGAATTAGTTGTGAGCAGTGTGGAGGACCACATTTGACAAAAGATTGTCTCAGTATTGAATTAACAATGGAACAAAGAGAGAATATTTCATACATAAACCAAAGGCCTGGAAATAATTATCAGAATAATTATCAACTGCCAAGACCGATTTACAATCAAAACCAGAATTATAACCGAAATATTCCATACAACAACCAACAAGGTCCTAGCAATCAACCAGTATCCAATAATACTTACAATCAGCAAAGACCGAATTTTCAAAACAAACCACCACAACAAACCGATGATAAAAAACCGAATTTAGAAGATATGATGACGAAGCTAGTTGAGACTCAAACGCAGTTTTTCACATCTCAAAAACAAACTAATGAACAAAATGCTCAAGCATTTAGAAATCAACAAGCTTCTATTCAAAATCTGGAACAAGAAGTAAGTAACCTAGCAAGGTTAATAGGTGAAAGAAAACCGGGAAGTTTACCGAGCGATACAAATGCTAACCCCCGGAATGAAACAGCTAAAGCCATTACCACAAGAAGTGGTATTACACTTAAACCACCTGAAATACCTGTAAATTCAGATGATTCTATTCCTAATCCACAAGAACCACAATCCGAGCAAGAAAAGGAAAAAGAACCGGTAGTTGAAAAGGTTAATGAAGATAACACAGTTAAGGCTAAACCTTATGTTAAACCGTACCAACCACCGCTTCCTTACCCGAGTAAAATGAGAAAAGAAAGACTTGAAGCCGAGCAATCCAAATTTTTGGATATGTTTAAACAAATAAATGTAAATCTTCCTTTCATTGATGTGATTTCAGGAATGCCAAGATATGCTAAATTCTTGAAAGATCTAATCTCAAATAGAAAGAAAATGGAAGAACTCTCGGCTGTTACTATGAATGCTAATTGTTCAGCAGTGCTGTTGAATAAGATACCAGAAAAACTATCTGATCCAGGAAGTTTCATAATTCCATGTTTTCTGGGTAGTCTTAGTTCAATAGAAGCATTGGCAGACTTAGGTGCTAGTATAAATCTAATGCCGTATTCACTATACGCTAAACTAGACCTTGGAGAATTGAAACCAACCAGAATAAGCATACAACTAGCCGATAGATCAATAAAATATCCTAGAGGGATAATGGAGAACATGCTAGTTAAAGTTGGTACTTTAGTATTTCCAGTAGATTTTGTTGTTTTGGACATGGAAGAAGATTCTCAAGTTCCTCTCATATTAGGAAGACCATTCTTAAACACGGCTAAAGCAATGATAGACGTGTTCGGTAAGAAACTGACCCTAAGTATAGAGGATGAGAGTGTTACCTTTTCAGTTGATAGAGCAATGCAACAACCACAATCTGCAGATGATACATGTTATTATATTCAAACTATAGATGCACATGCAGAATTATTAGAAGAATTTCCAGAATTACAAGGAACAGGAGAATGTTCTTTAGGAGAAGGTAATGAACCAATTGATGAAGCTGAAATGTTAGCTACACTTATAGCTAATGGATATGAACCAACAACAGAAGAAATTCAAATGCTAAAAGAAGAAGACAGATATCGATATAAATCATCGATAGAAGAACCTCCGAAATTAGAGTTAAAGCCACTTCCAAACCATTTGGAATACGCTTATTTACAAGGTGAATCTGAATTACCTGTAATAATATCGTCTTCTCTTACTGAAAATGAGAAATCACAACTCATTTCTGTGTTGAAAGCTCATAAACCAGCCATTGCATGGAAGATTCATGATATTAAAGGAATAAGTCCTTCGTATTGCACACATAAAATCCTTATGGAAGAAGGTCATAAAACGTATGTGCAACGCCAACGAAGACTAAATCCTAATATGCAAGATGTAGTTAAGAAAGAGATTATTAAACTGCTAGATGCAGGTTTGATATATCCAATTTCTGATAGTCCATGGGTAAGCCCAGTTCAATGCGTACCTAAGAAGGGTGGCATGACTGTCATTACAAATGAGAAAAATGAGCTTATTCCTACTAGGACTGTAACAGGATGGCGTGTATGTATTGATTATAGAAAATTAAATGACGCCACCAGAAAAGATCACTTTCCCTTACCTTTCATAGATCAAATGTTGGAAAGATTAGACGGAAATAGTTACTATTGTTTTCTAGATGGATTTTCCGGATATTTTCAAATTCCAATAGCACCCGAGGACCAAGAGAAAACCACATTCACGTGCCCTTATGGTACTTTTGCTTACAAACGCATGCCATTTGGACTTTGCAACGCCCCTGCAACCTTTCAAAGGTGTATGATGGCGATTTTTCACGACATGATAGAAGAATGCATGGAAGTATTCATGGATGACTTTTCAGTCTTCGGTGATACATTTAAATCATGTCTAGTTAATCTGGAACGAATGCTAATTAGATGCGAACAATCAAATCTAGTACTTAATTGGGAGAAATGCCATTTCATGGTTAAAGAAGGCATCGTTCTTGGACATAAAATTTCAAAAGAAGGAATTGAAGTGGATAGAGCTAAAGCAGATGTAATTGCTAAACTTCCACATCCCACCAATGTTAGAGGAGTTAGGAGTTTTCTAGGGCATGCCGGTTTTTACCGACGTTTCATAAAAGATTTTTCTAAAATTGCCACTCCTATGAATAAACTCCTAGAAAAGGATGCGCCATTCATCTTTTCAGATGAGTGTATCAAATCTTTTAATATTCTTAAAGAAAAACTCACTAATGCACCGATCATGATAACACCAAATTGGAATCTACCATTTGAACTAATGTGCGATGCAAGTGATTTTGCAATGGGAGCCGTTTTAGGACAAAGGATTGAAAAACGATTTCAACCTATATATTATGCTAGTAAGACATTACAAGGAGCACAAACGAACTACACAACTACTGAAAAAGAACTCCTTGCTATTGTCTTTTCTTTTGACAAATTTCGATCATATCTCGTTCTAGCAAAAACGGTGGTCTATACCGACCATTCTGTTCTTAGATACCTATTTTCAAAACAAGATGCTAAACCAAGATTAATCCGTTGGATCTTACTCTTACAAGAGTTTGATATTGAAATACGAGATAAAAGAGGAGCAGAAAATCTCGCCGCTGATCATCTTTCTCGTCTTGAAAATCCTGAGTTAGAAGTTCTAAATGAATCGGCCATACAAGACAACTTTCCTGATGAATATCTATTGAAGATAGATTATAAAGAAATCCCATGGTTTGCAGACTATGCAAACTACTTAGTTTGTGGATTCCTTGAAAAAGGATTATCGTACCAAAGACGAAAGAAATTCTTCAGTGATATAAAACACTATTTCTGGGAAGATCCACATCTGTTTAAAAGTTGTCCCGATGGAATAATACGCCGATGTGTATTTGGAGATGAAGCTAGTAAAATTTTAAACCATTGTCACACAGGACCAACAGGAGGGCATTATGGGCCTCAACTAACAGCTAGAAAAGTTTATGAAGCTGGATTCTATTGGCCTACAATTTACAAAGACGCACACCTTCTTTGCAAATCCTGTGATGCATGTCAAAGGGCCGGAAAAATAAGTCAACGTGATGAAATGCCACAAAATGTCATCCAAGTATGTGAAGTATTTGACATTTGGGGTATTGACTTTATGGGTCCATTTCCAAAATCTCATAATAATCTATATATACTCGTAGCCATTGATTATGTATCTAAATGGGCGGAAGCACAAGCTCTCCCAACTAACGATGCACGAGTTGTAGTCAACTTTTTAAAACGTCTTTTTGCAAGGTTTGGAACACCGAAAGCTTTAATAAGTGATCGGGGTACTCATTTCTGTAATAATCAACTTGAGAAAGTTCTTAAAAGATATGGAGTAACTCATAAAATCTCCACCGCATATCATCCACAAACAAGTGGACAAGTTGAAAATACCAACCGAGCTTTAAAACGTATTCTAGAGAAAACCGTAGGATCAAATCCGAAGGAATGGTCCATTAAATTGGAGGATGCACTCTGGGCTTTTAGAACAGCCTACAAAACTCCAATTGGAACCACACCTTTTAGACTTGTTTATGGAAAAGCATGTCATCTTCCAGTAGAAATTGAACACAAAGCATTTTGGGCTTTGAAGACATGTAATCTTGATTTACATGAAGCCGGACGTCTACGATTAAGTCAACTAAACGAATTAGAAGAATTAAGACATAAAGCATACGAAAATTCGTTAATCTATAAAGAAAGAACGAAGAAATGGCATGATAAAAGAATCAGAAGTTCAAAAGAATTTAAAGAAGGAGACAGAGTTCTTCTTTTCAATTCACGATTCAAGCTATTTCCTGGAAAATTGAAATCAAGATGGTCTGGACCATTCATAGTCAAAAGAGTTTTCCCATACGGAACGATAGAATTGATAAATTCAAATGGGATTGAATTTAAAGTTAATGGTCACAGAGTTAAACATTACATACATGGTCCGATGGAAGTCGACAACGAAGTTAATCACAATTTCGACACCACAGCTAACTAAGTGTGGGGAGAATCAAGTCTTTAAAGGATAATATGTATTTCTGTTAGAGTTAGATTGTCTGTTTTCGTGTAGTTCTCGAAAATGGAGCTTTAATGGTCTTTCCCTAGCAGACCCTAAAGAACTAGCCTTCTCCCCCCATTCTGAATTTTTATTTTTTTTAGGTTTTTACGAAATGAAGACTGCCTGTGAACTAAACCATGGTCTAATGCTACACGCTTTGATCACTAAAAGAAATAATGACATACTACCGAGTGAAATAGTATCAGTAATCAGAGAAAGAATGGACGGAGTTAGAAAAGAATCCAGATGCGAAGATAATAAGTTACAATTTGGTAAAGGAAAATCAAAATCCGCAGCGAAAAGAAGAGCACGACACCTAGAACGATGTCACAAATGCGGAAAATGGTCACATGGAGGTAAATGCTCAAATAATCAAACCTATTCAAATACCGAATTTGTTACTTTATGCAGAGACGGGCCGTTCATATGTTTAGAAGAAAAGACACTGAATGCTCGAGGTTACGCCTATGTAGCCATGGAAAATCAATTAAACCGACTATCTTATGAATGGGATAGATCATATAACTAAGAAATCTATTCCACAGGTATGTCTGTACAGTTTTTATTTTTATTTTTATTTTTAACCTTTTGATAATAAACGCTAATTTGTTCGCTAAAAAGTATTAAATTGGTATTGAATAAAATTAGGTTTGGCGACCGAAATTATTGATATCATTCAAAAAATTTATTACATCACTGCGAAATTTAACGTTTATTCTTAAGGTATAAATATCTTTAATCAATCAACCCAAAATATTTCAAAAATTCGTCATGAGTTAAATTAGGTCTTGGAACCGAAATTACTTTACCGAAAAGAGGGGCGCATATTTTTGATAATATTTGATTGATTAAAGTGGGATAAAAAGACAAAAAAAAGATTTTTAATTTTATTTTTACCATATTTTTAATCTTAATATTTAAATCTTAAATTAATATTGTAAACTTTGTAAAAACAATATATTTAAAATTGTAAATATTTGAAAAATTAATATAAGTTTGATATGAATTTATAAATTTTTAAATTAAGTTTGGTGTGAATTTTTAATTTTTAAAATATAAATTTTTAATTTTATGCATTTCAAATTTTAAGTTTGGTGTGAATTTTTAATAATAATTTTGAATTTTATATTTAAGTTGTGTGAATTTAAAAACAAAAATTTACTTTATCTCATTAAGTTAAAAATATGATTTTTAAAATTCGTCGTAAGTTGAAGACTAGGTCTTTGAACCGAAATTGCTTTACCCGAGGGAGGGACGAGAACTTTTATTATCATTATTTTTAATCTTATTGATTTAAAGTATGCCAAAAACATTAAAAAACCCAAAAATCTTAGCTTTTAAAACAATCGCTACAAAAAGACAAATTTTAAAATTTTGTCGAAGGACGGACTAGGACATCGATCCGAAACGACCTCGTCCTAAATAATAAGGGAAACAAAATTTTAAAATTAATTACTTAATTGTTTTAATAAGTTAATGATTATAAAAAAAAAAAAATATACCAAACTCCGCGACTCGCGGAGTTTGGAGGGTAAATCCCCACGACTCGCGGAGAGATCGGATTATAGAAAAAAAAATAAGAGCTGCAACAGCTCAGTTTCACACTCCACAAACTCAAAAACAGCTGCGAAATACTGCCGAAAAACCACCCAAAAACACCCCATGCAAAATCATGTTGAGAAGGATGCTATCTAAGAATTACTCAAGAAAAACGGTAAATTTCTACACCTAAACACCATTTAATTCGAAATTTGATGTTCTTGAGCAATTTTTTTCCCAATTTGATTTTGATGCTTTTTAGTGTAATTAGGCTTAAATTGTTTATGTATTATGCTTGTATAACCTAGATTGATGCTGTTTAACATGATTAGAACCTTTAAACTTCAAATTTTGAGTAATCTAGGGTTTGTGTTCTTGAGCAAATTTGGGGCTTTTTGATATAAACAGGTTATGGCCGATTTTTGTCATGAATTGTTGCTAAATTGAGTAGTGTAACATGTCTAGGTAGTTAAATGATCCAAACTTTGAGCCTAAACATGATTTTGAGAATTAAAGTGGACTTTTTTTTCAAGTCTAAAATTCATGAACTTGATTTTTGAAAGATAATGCCATTTGAGACTTGTTTAATTGCTAGTAATGATTATTTTGACATGTTATTTGAGTTGAATGCTTATGAACTTGGCGAACATTTTCGTATATGCTTATTTGAAAAAGTGTAGATTTGATAAAAATGTGAAAATGAGCTTAAGTTTGATATAAATTGATAATGTCATTGTAATTATTTTGATTGATGATTTTGGTGACACTAATGCATATTTGGATGCACAAAAATTGTGTTTGATGTGTTTTGCAGAATGAAAGGGGTGAATCTTCATCCCAAGCCCGCAATGCTCCTGCTGAGAATTTGGAACAACAGGAGGTGGATAACTACTACAAGCAGGATATACCTCATCCAGTCATGACCTTTTCCGATATGCACTTGGAAGAGTTGCACCCGAACCTGAGATTTGACAGACTTTGGATAGATTATCCAAAATATCAACGGGGTTTGCATACTCTTCATTCTAAGGTTGTTGAGGTACCGAGGGTCATAGAATGGGGACCCTTAGAAGCTGTAGAATTGGCCGGGCCAATTAGGGAATTACTTGTACAGAGGTATGGTAATTCTTCTTTTAATGACTGGATATGTTTATTCACCATACGTAGACCTGTATATAAAGTATGGTGTGAAGAATTGTTATGTAGTATAGAGTTGAATGATCGGGTAGCTAGTTTAACCGATCGTTCTTTTATTAGATTTTTGTTAGGCGGTTCGATGCGCCACATGTCTTTACTGGACATGGCTCAGGCTTTACGTATATATACGCCTGAGGAGTTAGCGTCTGCCGATTGTAGAGGATTGATACTAAACGGTAGAAAGATAGATGAGAATTTTGATACACACGGTGTGTGGAGTCAAATGACAAGCCATCACCGTTTCAAAGGGGGAAATTACTCTTATTTGGATATAGATAGAGCCGAATTAAGAGTGATACATAGGTTTTTAGCTAATTCGATTACACAAAGGGGTAAGAACAAGGAAAAAGTAAATGAACAAGATTTGTTTTACCATATGTGTATTCGAGACCCAAAAAGCGCTGTAAGTATACCATATTGTGTGGGTTATTATTTATAAGCTATGGTTCGGGGGATGCGACCACATAGCATAATAGGAGGTGGTATTTTTATTACTTTGATTGGTGAATATCTCGGTGTGGATATAAGTCTGGGGGGATTATTACTAGAAGAGCCGGAACCCCGCGATACTATAGGTTTAAATGTATACCATGGTGCGAAAGTTTTGAAGAGGCGAAATAACGCCGCAGTACGATACCATGGTAGACATCCACAGGTGGAGAGAAACCAGCAACAAGGTAATGTAGGAGGGGGGAATGAGATGCAAGAAATGCATAGGTTTATAGCTTCTCAGGAATACGAAAATGCTAGACAGAGAGCATTTGAAGATTGGCAAGTTCATCAGAACCAAATCATAGCTCATTGCCAACATATAGGTAGAAACTATATTCCTACACCGAAACCCATCTTCCCTCCTTGTCTATAGAGATGCAGCCACCATATCCTACGTATGACCCTGCCGAAGCATTCTATAGCACTTATGGTTATGCCTGGAACCCCTATTGGTACCAATATCATCCTTAGTTTACTTATTTTTTTTTTATTTTGTAATTTGTAATTATTGATACATTTAATATTTTTGTTAATATTGTAATCATTTTTATAATTATCTAACTTTTATTTTAATAATTTTTTTTGAATGTGGGGTAATATACCAAACTTCAAAAATATGTATATATGTTTGCAGTTTATCTTATGTATACAACAGGGTAAAACAACGCATTTTCAAAGACTGCCATTAAGTTCAGCAAAAGCAACTAAATTTTGACGACAAGATGCAAAATATATGTGAAATAACAACAAGACGGAATGAACAAATGATGTGCACCATTTATCATTCAGCAAATAAACGCCAATATATTTGGAAACTTTGGTAAAATTTAATCATTTTCACACAAATCACCCTCAATAATTTAAATTGTTACTGATTTCTTGCAAATGAGGGCATTGCAAGATCTTAAGTGTGGGAAGGGGTTAAATTCTTTCGGATTTTAAAATTTTTTACTTTATACACTTGGTTACCATTAAAAATACTAGTAAAGCAGTAGTTGTATTAGAATCTAGTGCTTTCTGATAAAAAAGAACAGCCCTAGTCTTATATACTGACTACCCAATTCTAGTAAAAATTTTCAAAATTTTCAATTAAATGAACTCAAAATCATGTTTATACATATTTATGAACGATAAAACTAGGTTTTAACACCGAAATTATTGTTACCTCGGAAAGGACATAAATTAAGAAACAAACTAAAATGTCAAAATTCATTTAAAATGGAATAGAGGACGATAAAAAGAAAAATAAAAAGCCAAGTGTGGGAAAATTTACCAAGTTATCTTAAACATATGTCACATATATCTGTAACAAATAACTGAAAATACTTTTGCTTTGGACTAAACTAAACTGTTTTACCCGATGAAAGAAAAGAAGAGATGGATCTACACGATGAATCAATTCCATCATTAAAAGGAAGTAAAGTCTTTCGAAAAAGACACGCGCTTCTTGATTTAGGTCATGAAGTTGTCGTCCAGACCAGCTGTAGGTTGACGAAAAATCTAGAAAAGTCATCACTAAAATCAGCAGGAAATACATGGACCTCAGCATTAAACAGGGTCGCCATGTGGTCAGATTTATCCTAACCATGAGAAGGATTTATCTCGTACAATGGGGGGGGGCACCGTGCAAATTAGCTTGATAAGACTAATGAATCAGATCCCCAGAAAGGATAATCTCCTTAAAGATTAAAAATCAGCTTTTAAGACTGATATTACTCAATCCTAGAGATTGACCTTAAAGATTGAGAATTACAAACTCATGGAATTCGATGATATCTAAACTCGAGCTTAAACGAGAAAATATTTTGATCAAAATTACAAACCGATTTGTTTTCTGAAAACCCTATTTTCAATGCGTTCATTACCATTGAACGTAAAATCCTAGGAATTCACCTGGAATTCATTAGGTCACCTGAACTAAATCGGGTGTCAACCGTAAGAACGGTGGTTGCATAGCATGGTCAAAGACAGGACCTTGTGCCATACCGAAAAATTATAAGGGTGAGCTTTACTATTGCTCCTACCAAGGATAGTAATTGCGTCCGACACGTTATAGACCATAATCAAAAGCATGTCACGGGACATTGCCTTAACAGTTGCTTGTTCAACGCTTTCCTTTACAACCGGACGATAGTTTGCCGAAAGGTAATATACGGAACAAGTAAACTGGACGTGTTGCTTTCCTAATACAAGGTTAGCAAGTGGGTGACACAAAACCATAAGTTTTGAGCTAAAATTTTCAAATCTGTAACCCACCAAACCCACAAAAATATTTTGCAAACACCGGTAAAGGGTTATCCCGGAAAACTTATCTAGGGTAAAAACTAGATTTAATTTTCAAAAGATCAAATGTTTTCATAAAGATCCAATTTCCTTAATGGATCTAAATTTTTATAGTCATGTGGGACTGTAAACCATATCGTTACTACCATTGTTTATACCGCCGTATAGAAATCACTGATGTACAAAGTGTGAAGAATAAAGAAGTGATTCTTGTATTTCAAGACGATATTGCTTGAGGACAAGCAACGCTCAAGTGTGGGAATATTTGATAATGCTAAAAACGAACATATATTTCATAGCATTATTCCTCAAGAAAGACAAGCTTTTAGTTGCAATTGTTCTATTTACAAGTGATATTCGTTTAAATAATAAAAGGTGAAGACAAAAGACAGATTCGACGAATTGAAGACGCAAACGACCAAAAAGCTCAAAAGTACAAAAGACAATCAAAAAGGTTCCAATTATTGATAAGAAACGTCTCGAAATTACAAGAGTACAAGATTCAAAACGCAAAGTACAAGATATTAAATTGTACGCAAGGACGTTCGAAAATCCGGAACCGGGACCAGAGTCAACTCTTAACGCTCGACGCAACGGACTAAAAATTACAAGTTAACTATGTATATAAATATAATATAATATATAATTAATTATATTAATTATATATATATTATATATATATTATAAATCCGTCGGCAAGAAAGACTCCAAAAGGTGTGAGCTGTAATTTCAATCTCCGCGACTCGCGGAGTTTGAAGGCAAAATATGCCGCGAGTCGCGGAGCCCCAAAAATCAACTCTGCCTATAAAGCAAACCGAATTCTGATCAAAAATTCATAATCTTTTTCTTCTCTTATCATACGTAAAATTTATATATATATATATATATAATTTATATTTTAATTTTAATTTTAATTCTAATAATAAGGGTATGTTAGCGAATGTTGTAAGGGTGTAAGTCGAAATTCTGTCCGTGTAACGCTACGCTATTTTTAATCATTGTAAGTTATGTTCAACCTTTTTATATTAATGTCTCGTAGCTAAGTTATTATTATGCTTATTTAAAACGAAGTAATCATGATGTTGGGCTAATTACTAAAATTGGGTAATTGGGCTTTGTACCATAATTGGGGTTTGGACAAAAGAACGACACTTGTGGAAATTAGACTATGGGCTATTAATGGGCTTTATATTTGTTTAACTAAATGAAAGTTTGTTAATGTTAATATAAAGATTTACAATTGGGCGTCCCTATAAATTACCATATACACTCGATCGGACACGATGGGCGGGGTATTTATATGTACGAATAATCGTTCATTTAACCGGACAAGGGAATGGATTAATAGCCACTAGAATAATTAAAACAGGGGTGAAATTACATTCAAGGGTAATTGGTGTAATTGTTAACAAAGTAGTAAAACCTTGGTTTACACGCAGTCGATAACCTGGTGTATTCATTAAACAAAGTATTAAAACCTTGTTACAATTCGAATCCCCAATTAGTTGGAATATTTAACTTCGGGTATAATAATAATTTGACGAGGACACTCGCACTTTATATTTATGACTGATGGACTGTTATGGACGAAAACCAGACGGACATATTAAATAATCGAGGACAAAGGACAATTAACCCATGGGCATAAAATTAAAATCAACACGTCGAACATCATGATTACGGAAGTTTAAATAAGCATAATTCTTTTATTTCATATTTAATTTCCTTTATTTTATATTTAATTGCACTTCTAATTATCGCACTTTTATTTATTGTTATTTAATCGCACTTTTAATTATCGTCCTTTTTAATTATCGCAAGTTTATTTTATCGCACTTTTATTATTCGCAATTTCATTATCGTTATTTACTTTACGCTTTAAATTAAGTCTTTTATTTATTTAATATTTTACATTAGGTTTTAACTGCGACTAAAGTCTTAAAATCGACAAACCGGTCATTAAACGGTAAAAACCCCCCTTTATAATAATAATATTACTTATATATATATTTGTATTTTTATAAAAGTAAACTAATATAGCGTTGAGCTTTGTTTAAAGATTTCCCTGTGGAACGAACCGGACTTACTAAAAACTACACTACTGTACGATTAGGTACACTGCCTATAAGTGTTGTAGCAAGGTTTAAGTATATCCATTCTATAAATAAATAAATATCTTGTGTAAAATTGTATCGTATTTAATAGTATTTCCTGCTAAAATTAATAACTATTTTATATACACCTCGCATAACATCAATGGGCTTTATATTTGTTTAACTGAATGATAGTTCGTTAATTTAATATAGAGATTTACAATTTGACGTATCTATAAATAACCATATACACTCGATCGGACACGATGGGCGGGATATTTATAAATACTAATAATCGTTCATTTGACCGGACACGGGAATGGATTAATAGTCAATGGACTCATTAAAACAGGGGTGAATTATGTACAAGAACACTTGGCGTAATTGATAATAAAGTATTAAAACCTTGAATTGCACACAGTCGATAACCTGGTGTAATCATTAACAATGTATTAAAACCTTATTACAGTTTAAGTCCCCAATTAGTTGGAATATTTGACTTCGGGTATAAGGATAATTTGACTAGGACACTCGCACTTTATATTTATGACTGATGGACTGTTATGGACAAAAACTAGATGGACATATCAAATAATCCAGGACAAAGGACAATTAACCCACGGTAATACATTAAAATCAACACGTTAAACATCATGATTACGGAAGTTTAAATAAGCATAATTCCTTTATTTTATATCTTATCGCATTTTTAATTATCGTACTTTTTAATTATCTCACTTTTAATTTATCGCACTTTAATTTATCGCACTTTAATTATCGTTATTTATTTTACGCTTTAAATTAAGCTATATTTATTTTTAATATTTTACATTAGGTTTTAACTGCGACTAAAGTTTTAAAATCGGCAAACTGGTCATTAAACGGTAAAACCCCCTTTTTATAATAATAATACTACTTATATATATATATATATATATATATATATATATATATATATATATATATATATATATATATATATATATATATATATATATATATATATATATATATACAACTATAGTTTAAAAATATAGCGTTAAACTTGGCTAGCTCCCTGCGAAATGAACCGGACTAACTAAAAACTCCACTACTGTACGATTAGGTACACTGCCTATAGTGTTGTACCAAGGTTTAGGTATATCCACTCTATAAATAAATAAATAACTTGTGTAAAATTGTATCGTATTTAATAGTATTTCGCAATAAAAATATAACTATTTCGTACCCCTCCGCTCGCACATCAAGTATTTTTGGCACCGCTGTCGGGAAAGCGAAACGCTATAAAAAAATTAGTTTTTAAGTTATTTTTGTAAAAATATATGTTTATAAGTTTTAAATATTAAAAATACAAAAATATTAAAAGAAAAGAAAAATAAATATCTATATTTTGAAGTTAAAAAGTTTATATTTTTTATTACTTTTGTTAAAAGTTATAAAAACTAATAAGTATTTTTTTATATAAGTTTTATTTTTATAAGATTAAAATCAGAAAACTAAATAAAAAAACACGCTGAACCTGCGTAATTTGAGCCTGCAACTCATTTGAATCTGCATCCTCCGCACTCGCGGAGGTTTTGGGCAGCAAGAATCCGCACTCGCGGAGCTCTCTGACACGCTCATACTTGGTACAACATTAATTACAGTTTAGGTTTTATTAATTTTTATTATTATTGATTAAACCTAATTAGGGTTTAAGTATTTAATTAGTTTTTAATTTTAGTTTATAATTAGTAATATTAAGTTTTAATTAGTTTTATTACTTATAAAGTTAATAGTTTTATAAAATAATAAGTTAAAAATAATATTTTTATAAAAATTATATTTTTATAACTTTAAGTTTTATTTTTATATTTTATTTTTTTATTAGTTTATTTGTAATTTGTATTTTTATCGTTCGTAACTAGTTTTAAACTTAGTTTTTGCCGTAGTTATTTTATATTTCTAGTTTTTAGGTTTTGCCATAAAATCCATTAAGTGCTTTTTTTTTAGATTAAGATTTAGGTGCTTTAGAATTTTACGACGTCGCTTATCGCCTTAATATTTTATAGATTTTAGTGACTTTTAAGTTATTGCCGTTTTGAATATAGAATTCCTTTTAAGCTTTAATACCTTTAGACGTAAGTTTTAATTTTTAGTATTAAGTACCTTTTAAGTTTCGACGCGCTACTCTCTTATTATTATTTTTCGATCTTTGTTTTTCGACCTTTTATTTTCCGACGCACTCTTTTTCCTTCTTATTTCTCGACGCTCTAGTTTTTAGGACATAGAATTTTCTATTTCTTCTCTAAAATTTCTTTATATCTCGACGAAAAATTATTTTAAGCGGTTAAATTGATAGACATCCAAAATTTTCTGGTTCGTAGTAATAGTTGGATTTGTTAGTGGCGAGTTGTGGGCTTCCGATTTAAAGGGTCCTGGCTACCTGCTGCATCTATTGGTTATTCGAAACGTGGGCAAAATCAGAAAAGTCTATTAATTTGATAACTTATATAATTTTTATTTTTATAACTAATAGGATATTCAGTGAATGCACCGAGCAAAACGTTCACCACCTTTCATACGTTCACCACCTATAACTCGATCAAGACATCTAGCCAATATTGTCGCCGTTGATTTTTCTTTAGAATCGTCTTCTAGTCGACCAAGTACTCCAATTCAAATTTCCAATAATCCATTTTTTGAACCCGACCTCACAATTGAGAATCTGGAGGATAATCAGGGACAATTCAGAGATCCTGAACCAATAATCATTCCTCCTGAACCACAAATCGTTAAATCAGAATCTTCTAGTGATTCGTATTCAACAAATTCAAATATGGAAATAACGAAACCTCTAAGTATCGAAGACCGAATGAGAGCCACACGCACTGGCCAAGGTCACGCCATTATTAAGCCAGACATTAATGCGCCAGATTATGAAATCAAAGGACAAATCCTACACATGGTAACTAATCAATGCCAATACAGTGGTACGCCAAAAGAAGATCCAAACGAATATCTTCGAACCTTTAATAGGATTTGTACTCTATTTAAAATCAGAGAAGTTGAGGATGAACAGATCTATCTCATGTTATTTTCCTGGACTTTAAAGGGAGAAACCAAAGATTGGTTAGAATCGTTACCTGAAGGGGCGATTGATACATGAGATGTCTTAGTTGAAAAATTTCTTAAACAATTCTTTCCGGCATCTAAAGCCGTGAGACTTCAAGGAGAAATTGTTACGTTCACACAAAAGCCAAATGAAACTCTATATGAGGCATGGACAAGATTTGGAAAGTTGTTGAGAGGATGTCCTCAACACGGTTTAGACACTTATCAAATATTACAAATATTCTACCAAGGATGCGACATCAATACATGAAAAGACATCAACATAGCAGCTGGTGGTTCTATTATGAAGAAAACCGCAACTAAAGCTCACAAAATTATTGATAACACAGCCTCCCACTCACATGAGTGGCACCAAGAAAAAGATATCTTTCGTTCATCTAAAGCGGCTAGATCCGATTCTAGCCATGACTTTGATTCCGTTTCGGCAAAAATAGATGCTTTTGAAAGACGAATGGAAAAGATGACTAAAGATATTCACACAATACGAATCAGTTGTGAGCAATGCGGTGGACCACACTTAATGAAAGATTGTCACATCGAACAAATGATGGAACAACGAGAGAATGTTTCCTACATGAACCAAAGGCCGGGAAATAATTATCAACCACCAAGGCCAAACATTAATCGAAATTAAAACATTCTTTACAATCCAAATGGACCCAACAATAAGGTACAACCAACAAGGTCCGAATAACCAACCAACTCAAAACAACACTTTCAATCAACAAAGACCTAGCTTGTATAAACCACCACAACAAACCGAAGAGAAAAGGCCAAATCTGGAAGAAATGATGGCAAAGCTAATGGAATCTCAAACACAATTTATTACATCTCAAACCCAAACAAATGAGAGGTTTGATCAGTCATTAAGAACTCAACAAGCTTCCATTTTGAATCTAGAAAAACACGTAGCTACTCTTGCTAGCATGATGAGTGAGTGGGAACAAGTAAATCTACCGAGTAATACTAAAGTAAATCCTCGGAATGAAAATGTTAATATGGTTTCAACAAATTCTGAAAAACCATCATCAGAAGATGGGAAGGTTTTAGATGTGAGTTACAATGAAGAAGTTACAACACCACCACCACCACCCGAGTATGTAAAGCCAGTGGTGGCACCATACAGACCACCCATCCCATTTCCAAGAAAAGGAGTTGAGTATGAGCAAGTAATAGGTAATAAAGTTTGTGATACCTCTGGAAAGAAGAAGAAGAATAAGAAAGTGCAAGAAACAAAAACCATAGAAGTAAACCCGGTGAAGACAGTTCCACCAAAACTTCCACCAAGGTTGGGTGATCCGGGTGAATTTATTATTCCTTGTCTACTTAGTGATTGTGTCATGTATGATGCACTAGCAGATTTAGGTGCGAGTGTGAGTGTTATGCCTCTTTCATTATATAAGAGATTAGGAGTAGGTGAGTTAAGTCCAACGAAAATGAGTGTTCGACTCTTTGATCAAACCATTAGGCACCCAGTTGGAATTGCTGACAACCTACCCGTTCAAGTGGGTAATTTAACCTTTTTAGTCGAATTTATTGTCATTGACATAGAAGAGGACCCAAACATTCCTCTAATTTTAGGTCGACCATTCTTAACGTCCACCAGGGCATTATTTGATGTAAGAGAGGGTAGAATGACACTTAGTAATGATGAAAAATCGATCACCTTTGTGAGTCGAAAGTCTAAATCTCCACCAACCAAAACCGTTGAACCGATAAAAACGATCGATGAGAAGCATATTGTTTTACCAACTCCAACGGTAGTGCTTAATAATAATAAAATGCCTAAGTATGGGGAAAATGAAGTAACACCTAATGATGACTTGATAACAAAGAACCCCGTTGTTGATACAAAATTAAATGACCCCGTTATTAATAGTTCAATGAAGAAACTTATTAAACGGATTCGCGATGCTAGAACCAAGGGGAACTTTAAGTTATGTATCCGGTTATTATCCAATCTATCGCCTAAAGAAAAGACAAAACTAGTTGAATTTGTGGATATTACACAGGAATTCGACCAATGGCTTAAAGCAAAAGTCACAGATATGCAAGTTGATTATGGTCCAAGAGAAATTGACGATGAAGTTAATCACAATTTTGACACCACAGCTACCTAAGTGTGGGGAGATTCAAATGTTCTAAAAAGAAAACGTTGTCTAGAGTTAGTTGTTCTGTTCTCGTGTAGTTTCGAGAATAGAATCCGATTGGTCTTTTCCGCTAGCAGACACTAAAGAACTAGTTTTCTCCCCCCATTCTAAAATTTTTGTTTTGTAGGTTTTGTATGAAATTAATATGCTTTTTAAATTTAAGTTTGGTGTGAATTTAAAAACAAAATTTACTTTATTTCATCAAGTTTAAAAAAATGATTTCTAAAATTCGTCGTAAGTTAAAGACTAGATCATAGAATCGAAATTGCTTTACCCGAGGGAGGGGCGAAAAATTTTTATATCATTATTTTTAATTTTATTGATCTAAAGTATACCAAAAAAATTAAAAAAATCAAAAATCTTTGCTTTTAAAACAATCGCTTTAACGACAAATTTTAAATTTTGTCGAGGGACGGACTAGGTAAACATACTGAAACTACCTAAACTAAAAGGAAACAAAATTTTAAAAAATTATTCATTTAAATTGTTTTAATAAATAAAGATTTTATTAAAAAATAATAATAATAATAAAAATATTATGTATGTTTGTAGTTTATCTTATGTACAAAACAGGGTAAAACATCGCACTTTCAAAGACTGGCATTAAGTTCAGCAAAAGCTACTAATTTTGACGATAAGACGTAAAACACACGTGAAATTACAACAAAAGTAATGAACGATGAGACGCGCCATCTATCATTCGACGAGCTTAGTAATTACAAACTGGGTATTTTTAATCACTTTTCTACACTAATCACCCTCATGAATTTATAATTATAGTCTGATTTCATGCAAATGAGGGCATTTCATGATCTCAAGTGTGGGGAAGGGTTATAAATTCTCTCAGGCCTACACTGGTTTAATTACCAAATTTTGTGAAAATTTGAAATTTTTTTAAATTAAATGAACTCAAAATCATGTTTATACATATTTATGAACGATAAAACTAGGTGTTAGTGCCGAAATTATTGTTACCTCGGAGAGGACATAAATTGAGAAACAACTCAAAATGCTTGAATTCATTTAAAATGGAATAGAGGAAAATAAAAAGGCAAAGAAAGAAAAATAAAAGCCAAGTGTGGGAAAAATTTACCAAGTTCTTTAAAACATATATCACAAATTTGTACAAGATTATTGCAGGTACTTTTGCTTTGGACTAAACTAATCAGTTTACCTGATTTACTGTAATATATTTGAAAGAAAGATGGATCTACACGATGAATCAATTCCATCATTAAAAGGAAGTAAAGTCTTTCGAAAAAGACACGCGCTTCTTGATTTAGGTCAGGAAGTTGTCGTCCGGACCAGTTGTAGAGTCTACGAAAAACTTTGAAAAGTTTTCTCGAAAATCAGCTGGAAATCCACGGACCTTAGCATCAAACAGGGTCGCCAAGTGATCAGACTTATCCTAACCATGAGAGGATCTGTCTCGTAAAATAGGGAGGGCGCCGTGCAAATTAGCTTGATAAGACTAATGAATCAGACCCCCAGAAAGGATAATCTCCTTAAAGATTAAAAATTAGCTTTTAAGCCTGATATTACTCAATCTTTGAGATTGACCTTAAAGATTGAGAATTAAAAACTCATGGAATTCGATGATATCTAAACTCGAGCTTGAACGAGAAAATATTTTGATCAAATTAAAACCGATTTGTTTTCTGAAAAACCTATTTTCAATGCGTTCATTACCATTGAACGTAAAATCCTGAGAATTCACCGGAATTCATTAGGTCACCTGAACCAAATCAGGTGTCAACCGTAAGAATGGTGGTTGCATAGCATGGTCGAAGACAGGACCTTGTGCTAGACCGAAAAACCATAGGGTGATCTTTACTATTGCTCCTACAAAGGATAGTAATTGCATCCGACACGATATAGACCATAATCAAAAGCATGTCACGGGACATTGCCTTAATAATTGCTTGTTCAACGCTTTCCTTTACAACCGGACGGTAGTTTACCAAAAGGTAATATACGGATCAAGTATACTGGACGTGTTGCTTTCCCAATACAAGGTTAGTAAGTGGGTGACACAAAACCATAAGTTTTGAGCTAAAATTTTCAAATCTGAAACCCACGAAACCCACAAAAATAATTTGCAAACACCGGTGAAAGGTTATTCCGGAAAACTTATCTAGGGTAAAAGCTAGATTGAATTTTCAAAAGATCAAATGTTTTCATAAAGATCCAATTTCCTAAAGGATCTAAATTTTTATAGTCATGTGAGACTGTAAACCACATCGTTACTACCATTGTTCATACCGCCGTATTAAAATCACTGATGTACAAAGTGTGAAGAATAAAGAAGTGATTCTAGTAAAGCTATATTCAAGTTCTATATTGCTTGAGGACAAGCAACGCTTAAGTGTGGGAATATTTGATAATGCTAAAAACGAACATATATTTCATAGCATTATCCCTCAAGAAAGATAAGCTTTTAGTTGCAATTGTTCTATTTACAAGTGATATTCGTTTAAATAATAAAAGGTGAAGACAAAAGACAGATTCGACGAATTGAAGATGCAAATGACCAAAAAGCTAAAAAGTACAAAGTACAATCCAAGTGGTTCAAATTATTGATGGAAAACGTCTAAAAATTACAAGAGTACAAGCTGTGAAACGCAAAGTACAAGATATTAAATCATACGAAAAGGCGTTCGAAAATCCAGAACCGAGACATGAACCAACTTTCAGCGCGCGACGCAACGGACCAAAAATTACAAATTAACTATGCACATAAATATAATATAATATATAATTAATTCTATAAAATTATATATATATATATATATATATATATATATATATATATATATATATATATATATATATATATATATATATATTATATTTATATATTAAAAACCGTCAACAAGCTAGGATCCAAATTGTGTGAGCTGGAAATCAAACCTCCGCACTCGCGGAGCTGTGAAGCACAAAAGCTCCGCACTCGTGGAGCTGTACAGTGAAACGTGGGCCTATAAAAGGCAGTGAATTCTGCTCAATGAAGATCACCTTTTATCTATCTCTCTTTCAATTTATATATATATATATATATATATATATATATATATATATATATATATATATATATATATATATTTATAATAATAATAATTTTAATATTAAAGTTTAATAATAATAAGGTTATAGTGGTGAATGTTGTAAGTGTGTAAGTCAAAATTCTGTCCGTGTAATGCTACGCTATTAATACTCATTGTAAGTTATGTTCAACCTTTTTAAATTAATGTCTCGTAGCTAATTTATTATTATGCTTATTTAAATGGAAGTAATCGTGATGTTGGGCTAAATATTAAAGACGTGGTTATTGGGCTTTGTACCATAATTGGGGTTTGGACAAAAGACCGACACTTGTAGAAATTGGACTATGGACTATTAATGGGCTTTATATTTGTTTAACTGAATGATAGTTCGTTAATTTAATATAGAGATTTACAATTTGACGTATCTATAAATAACCATATACACTCGATCGGACACGATGGGCGGGATATTTATAAATACTAATAATCGTTCATTTGACCGGACAAGGGAATGGATTAATAGTCAATGGACTCATTAAAACAGGGGTGAATTATGTACAAGGACACTTGGCGTAATTGATAATAAAGTATTAAAACCTTGGATTGCACACAGTCGATAACCTGGTGTAATCATTAACAATGTATTAAAACCTTATTACAGTTTAAGTCCCCAATTAGTTGGAATATTTGACTTCAGGTATAAGGATAATTTGACGAGGACACTCGCACTTTATATTTATGACTGATGGACTGTTATGGACAAAAACCAGATGGACATATCAAATAATCCAGGACAAAGGACAATTAATCCACGGTAATACATTAAAATCAACACGTCAAACATCATGATTACGGAAGTTTAAATAAGCATAATTTCTTTATTTTATATCTTATCGCATTTTTAATTATCGTACTTTTTAATTATCTCACTTTTAATTTATTGTCATTTTATTTATCGCACTTTAATTTATCGCACTTTAATTATCGTTATTTATTTTACGCTTTAAATTAAGCTATATTTATTTTTAATATTTTACATTAGCTTTTAACTGCGACTAAAGTTTTAAAATCGACAAACCGGTCATTAAACGTTAAAACCCCCTTTTTATAATAATAATACTACTTATATATATATATATATATATATATATATATATATATATATATATATATATATATATATATATATATATATATACAACTATAGTTTAAAAATATAGCGTTAAACTTGGCTAGCTCCCTGCGGAATGAACCGGACTTACTAAAAACTACAGTACTGTACGATTAGGTACACTGCCTATAGTGTTGTAGCAAGGTTTAGGTATATCCACTCTATAAATAAATAAATAACTTGTGTAAAATTGTATCGTATTTAATAGTATTTCACAATAAAAATATAACTATTTCGTACCCCTCCGCTCGCACATCACGGGTTAAAGCTAAGGAAACTATGGGTTATAGCTATGGAGGTTATGGGTAATATTCATGGGTACTGTTCGCAAGTCAAACTAGTGTTTATCATCTCCGTTGCGTCTACGTACTTTTCTGCAATATTGAATCACAATATTGATACGTAAGCATTTATATTTTATCTTTTATATATTAATAGTGTATCCATGTCTAGTGCTCGAGTATATATATTTATGCATGCTTGTATGCTAAATTTCATCGTTAAATAGTTATGATGAATCACGAATTTAATTCATATACACCTAATATAAGGTATATGATATGAATGTTATTGGAAATCTGACAAAAAATCAATAACTTTTCATTTAGAAATCGCGTAATTTCGATGAACGAATTAAAGGATATGGTCAACTGAATTATGATTAACGTTAATTTAAATTACTTTTGAATCTGCAATTAAGGTTTAAACAACTTGTTTATAAGATTGATTAATTGGATTGTCAAATATTACTAATCGAGTAAATGATTTCTATATAAGGCACGTCTCGTCTTATTGAACAATTGTCAAAGTTGACTGTCTTATCATGTTTTAAAGCTTTATAAGCACTATAATCTGATTTTCAAGTATTAGAAAACTATATGAAAATCATGTTGGATTGCCATGATAATTCAAGTATAATATAGCTCTTGAAATAAATAATATTTTGAGTTTGATAAACTATAAATTCTTTCAATTATCAAGACTTATACTATGTTAATAAACATGTATAGATTTAAAGATCATATTGGGTCAGGTTGACTTTTGAGATGACTTTTGTTAACTTCTGCATGTCAGTCTCGAGCATTAGGATTGTGATACACTATGACCCGACCTAGCTTATCAGATATGTATTGACCAACATATGTTCTCTAGGTTGAGATCTACGATTATTTTGCATTTCGAGTTTCGGTCACATTTCGATGAATGACCTTATGTGCTGCTAAGGTGAGTTTCATTTGCACCCTTTTTAATTGCTTTTGCAATCTATATTTTTGGGCTGAGAATACATGCACTTTATTTTAAACGCAATGGATACAAGCACATACTAAATTCTACACCGAGTTTGAACCGAAAATCCCTTAGCTTTGGTAACTAGTAACTGCTGGTTATAAGAACTGGTGGGCGCGAGTAGTTATACATGGATCCATAGGGCTTGACATCCCCGTCTATTCCAGGTATAGAAACCCTAGCCTGAACTATAAAACAGACGTATGCTATTTGAGGTTAGTACACGTTGGTTTGCGTGTATTGTATATGTTGGTTGCATGTTAAAACAGGGGTACTTATTATATAGACGTTAAAGTTTAGTTACCAGGGTTATAACGACCCTCATTTTTCCATTCTATATTTCTCATTTTTCCATTCTATACTTTTCCTTATTAAATGCCCAACAATATAATTAAACTTAATAATTAAACTTTAATCAATAATTGTTAAGTGTCAAGAATTATAAAATATAATAATTAACTTTGTAAACGACAAGTTAATAAAAGATAAAAATAAAGGACCTATAAACTTTTGTGAATAAATAAATAACTTTAAAACTTGTGTACTTAAAATAATTAAACTTGGATAATTAAGGAATCATTTGAGCTAATCTAAAATACAAGGACTTAAGTGAAAAAGCTAACCCTAATCCCCCTAAACCCTAGCCGATTTTGGAAGGGCAAAATTACCCTTCTACCCCTCTAATTTTTAGCCCAAACCAACAACCCTAACCCCCTCTTCAAGCTAACTTGTTCCCTAAGTAATTCCTTATTAAACCCTAACTCTAGAATAATCCTAACACTCCTATAAATAGAGGCCTAACCTAAACCTTTTCAATGTACCAAATCACAACAACAATTCTCTCTCTCAAATCTCTCTCCCTCCCTCTTATTTTCGGCCAAAACTGAAACCCCAACACCATCATCACCATCGAAATCTTCAAGGATTTCCAAGTGATCTTCAAGCGTTCTTCCCGTTCTTCGTGTTCTTCAAGAATCTTCAAGAATCTTCAAGGAGTTCTTCAAGTTTTTCAAGGCTTTGATCTTCAATCTTCATCGTATTCATCACTTCTTTGTTAATCATCTTGAATCTTCAAAGGAATAACATAAACCCTAACTTGTTTACATAATCTTTGATCTTTAATTCATGTTATAAACTTGTTTATTCATAAATATATACATAAACACACCTAGATCTATATATACATGAAAGAAAAAAAAATATGTATGTATGTATGTATATATGTGTCGACTAGAAGAAAAGAAAAAAAAAAGGAAAAAGGAAACTTTGATCTTTAAACCCTAGGTTATTACATGAAAGATTTGTTTATGGTTAATTTAGGAAACAAAATAAATATATATACATATACATATATATCGACATATACATAAATATACATGTAAAAAAATATTATATATATATATATACATAAATACGAATTACATATACATATATATATATATATATATATATATATATATATATATATATATATATATATATATATATATATATATATATATATATATATATATATATATATATATATATATATATATATATATATATATATATATATATATATATATATAAAACCCTAAGTACTTAAAACCCTAATTCATTAAACCTAACCCTAATTATTTAATACCACTTTAATTATTAAAACCCTAATCTGTACCTAATCATTACTACCTTAAATAAAACCCTAATTTACTAAACCCTAATTTATTAAACCCTAGGACATTAATTACTAAACCCTAGTTATTAAATACTACTTTAATTAACTAACCCTAATTAATGAAACCCTAATACTACTTATACTATTAATTAACATGTATACACTATTACTATTACTAACACCTAAAACCTACTACTTATATTATAACACATAAAAATATTTTGGGATATGTATTAGAGATGTATAGATCTTCGAACTTTCTTGACGAATGATTTCTACGAAACTCTAGGCAGAAGGGTTTGGATTTTCCGATTTAAAGGGTCCTATAGCTCAAGCCCCTAGACCTGAAATGGCCATTCGAAGGGAAAGGGGTGATTGGAAGCTTATCTAATACGGCAAGTATCCAAAAATGAAAAACACTCTTAAAGTAGAAACTTTCTAGTTATAGAAACTTACTAAAATAAGGAACCTACTAAAAGTGGAAACTTTCTAAAAATACAAACTTACTAGAAAAGGAAAACGAACTATACTTAAAACACTATCATACTTAAACATTTACTTAAACATGGGCAAAAACACTTACTACTCTTAAATGTCAATAGGTTGACTTTCTGTTCGTTCCAACTTTCTATTCCGAGGAATAACTAGCTCATCTCTCTACTTACTAAGGTGAACTCATAGCCCCAATCTTTATTGCTAGCAAACTTACTTACTTTTATTGGGGTGAGACACATGCTGTTTTTACATTTTACGCTTTAGACACAAGTACCAACTGCTAAAACTATGCTATACCCGGCTATGTCCGACTAAGTCCCTACAGTGATATTTTTAATTGCTCGATGATTGCATGCTTAATTATTAGGGGTAGGCCTATCGGGAGTAAAGTCCCCGATACATTTGACTAAGTCTTTGTAATACTTAATAATGAAATTAAACCGACAAGGACAGACACAACTTGTCATTGGGGAAAACTTGAACGTTTAGTCTAAATATCACGCCTTGGCATAACTTTTTGATCCTGCAGGAGATCAACTTTACAAACTAAATCTTGTGGTCTAAAACAATGGTCAAACTTATTTGCTAAACCTATAAACTTCACTAAACCTTTTTGGTTGACACTTTAGCATGTTTTGTCCCAGGTGCTGTTTGATTCAAGCTTTCTTATCTACTGCTTATGTGATGCTACTTGGACATAGGATCAAGAGATATCGCATTTATTACTATTGTATTTAAATATTTACTTTATTCCTTTGTAACGACATTTCATTTTCCACTGCGTACTCAATAAAGTTAAATTTTCTCATTTAGTATTGTTCTCGTTATTATAATATGTTGGTATATTTTGATATTAAGTCACATTTCGCCCAGGCCCTAACTGGGGGTGTGTTAGATTGGTATCAGAGCGAACCAGGCTATTATAGAGAACCAGGATTGCATCTTTATGTGTGCCTTATTTTCTAGCTACGGTGCCTTAGCAATCTAGAAAACTATAACCTTTCCCGCCTTAGACTTTAAAGCACTTAGGATTGCCCTATAATCTTAACATTTATGCTTTACTACACTTGACTAAAAGATTCTAATCAAAGTCTCTTTCCTAATGTTAGGATGTCAAGCTCAAGCGTTAATAAGCCTAACAAAGTAACTCACAACCCTACCACCGAAGTAGGTGTTGGACACTCTGCAACCTCGAGATCTGTTCGAAGTCCTTCCTACAGTCCTGCCCCACCATCACCAAACTATAGCCCAAATACTATTCGAGATTCACAAAGGTCTCCTCAATACTAACCAACTCCGAGAATCGAAGATAAAGGAAAACGTCATGAAGAAGCCGGTCCATCAAGGAAGAGAGCCCGAACTCCTTCTTATAATGATGCTACTAAGTATGAAATCTCGAGCCTATGAAAGGATACCGAGAGAAACATGGAGGGTTTGCTTCACCACGTGGCGAGAGTGGAGGTCTGTATGGATGAGAAAGACCGCGAAATTAAGAAGTTGGTGGAGGAAAATGTTGAACTAAGAAAAGAATTGAGGCTGCTAAAAAGTATGAGGAAGAACGTAACACCCATTGGGGGAAGCAATCCCTTGCTTGTCTCAAGGAGGATGTTGACTTCCGAATGAGAATGGAGAGAAGTCGAGTCGACAAACAGCTTACTTTAAGAGAATACGACACCAATACCATCAACAGTCGTGTTACCAACCTTTACGATAACCTCGAGTACCTCTACGAAAAGCAAAAAGAAAAGAACGAGTGATATGAGAAGTTTATGAAAGAATCCCTCGATTCTCAAACCGAAAGGCTAGAGAAACTTGTGAAGGATAACATGGAGAAAGTGATGAAGCAGTTTGAGGATGAGAAGAAGAGATATGAAGACTACTTCAACCTTGATATTTCTTAGTTTATTTTTCCATTTTCCATCTATGTAAAGGCTACGCCTTAAACTATTCCTATTCCCGAATCGTGTATTAAAAGGCTTATTTAATGTCTCGTTCCTTAATAATATAAAGTGTTTTATATATATCATTTTATATCAATACTTTATCTTATTCCTACTTGTAATTGCTCAACCCTATAATTTGTTAACTTATCCGACTTATGTTCACTTATGTAGCAACATCATGGTTCGTTCAGCTGCACCTACTGTTAACAATATCCTATTGACTACCGAGCAATTTCAACAACTACTCACAGCCGCACAAGGCAACAATCAAGCTAATAATGCTAATCCTCAACCAAAACCTTGTTCATACAAGGATTTCACAAACTGTAATCCTCCCGCATTTAAGGGAAATGAAGAAGCTGTCGAACTAGTTCGTTGGTTCGATAAGATGGAGTCCATTTTCCGTATTTGCAACTGTGGTGATAACGATCGAGTAAAGTATGCCACTAGATCATTGGGTGGCAATGCTTTAACTTGGTGGTCTGCTCATGCCAAGTCCGTAGGAATTGATAATGCTAATACAATTCTATGGGACGAACTCAAAAGCATGATGATTAATAAATTCTTCCCTCGAAGTCAAGTTCAGAAACTTGAAGCTGAGTTCTGGGAACTCAAGGTGAAGGGAACGGATATTGAAAGCTACACCAACTGTTATCTTGAGCTTTCTACTCTATGTCCTGAAATGTTTCCTACTGAAGCTAGGAGAATTGAAAGGTATATTGAAGGACTTCCCTAAGATGTTCAAGGGAATGTTATTGCTGCCGAGAAGGTTACTCTTGATGCTTTGATTCTCATGGCACAAAATCTGATGTTAGCCAAGAGAAGGAGAGCGTCGGCTAATAAGCAGGTTGAAACTAAGGGTAATGATGGTAAGAGGAAGTTTGAGCCATCTCAAGGTTTGACTCGGAATGTTAGTAAGAAGCCTGCGGATGGTACAAAGTTGAATTATAAGGTTTCCTATCCTTTCTGTATTCGTTGTGAGAGGCATCACCCGGGGCAGTGTACTGCTGTTTGTGCGTTGTGTAAGAAAGTGGGACACGTAGCTAAGACGTGTAAGACTCCTCCAAAGAATAAGGCTATTGTTCCAGCCAAAACTCCTCCAACCTGCTACACTTGTGGAGAAAAGGGACACATTAGTCCAAATTGTCCTAAGAAGAAAGATACTCCCGCTACTGGAGCCAATACTGCTGCTGCAAAGGGTCGTGCGTTTGTTCTTACTGATGCTGAAGCCCGAGATGAAGATGAGGTCATCACGGGTACGTATCTTGTCAATAATTGTTATGCAACTATTTTATTTGATACTGGTGCCGACCGAAGTTATGTGTCTAGTGATTTTTGTACCCTATTTACTAAAAAGCCTCAACCCTTAGAAACCAAAAGATTAGTAGAAGTAGCTAATGGAAAGATCATGCAAGTCGATAAAATCTATAAAAACTGCAACCTAATCTTAGCCGATAAAGAATTTAAGATAGACCTTTTGCCGGTCGAGCTCGGAAGTTTTGACGTAGTAGTTGGAATGGATTGGTTACATCCACTAGATGCTGCTATCATGTGTTACGATAAAACTGTCCAAATTCCATTGGGAAATGGAGAGACTCTCATCATCCAAGGTGAAAAGAGTGGTTCCAATCTCAACATTATCTCCTGTATTAAAACTTGCAAATACCTTATGAAAGGTTATCCAGCTATACTAGCCCACGTTAAGATGATTGAATTGAAAGAGAAGCATATTGAAGGTGTACAGTAGTTAAAGACTTTTCGATGTGTTTCCCGAAGATCTTCCTGGTCTTCCACCTCCTCGACAAGTTGAATTTCAAATTGATTTAACTCCCGGTGCTCCTCCTATTGCTAAATCTCCGTATCGTTTAGCACCCTCCGAGATGAAGGAATTATCCAACCAACTCCAAGAGCTATTGGATAAAGTTTTTATTCGTCCAAGCTCGTCCCCATGGGGAGCTCCTATTCTGTTTGTTAAGAAGAAAGATGGTACGTTAAGGATGTGCATTGATTATCGCAAACTTAACAAGCTTACTATCAAGAACCGTTACCCATTGCCGCATATTGATGATTTATTCGACCAACTCCAAGGGTCAAGCGTCTATTCAAAGATTGATTTGAGATCTGGTTATCACCAACTCCAAGTCAAGGAATCCGATATTCCTAAGACTGCTTTTCGTACTCGCTATGGACACTACGAGTTTTGTGTCATGCCTTTTGGTTTGACCAACGCTCCGGCTGTGTTCATGGATCTTATGAATCGTGTCTGCAAGCCGTATCTCGACAAATTCGTCATTATTTTCATTGACGACATCTTGATCTACTCCAAGAGTGAGGAAGAACATGAGCAACATTTGCGCATGATTCTTGAACTCTTAAGAAAGGAACAACTCTATGCTAAATTTTCTAAGTGCGAGTTTTGGCTTAAAACCGTACAATTCGTTGGACACGTTGTTGATAGTGAAGGAATACATATCAACCCAGCTAAGATTACAGCTATTCAGAACTGGGAGATACCAAAGACTGCGAAGCATATTCGTCAATTTTTGGGACTTGCCGGTTACTATCGAAGGTTCATAAAAGATTTTTCTCTCATTGCTAAACCTCTTACAAAGTTAACTTAAAAAGGAAAGAAGTTTGAGTGGTCCGAAGAACAGGAATCTGCTTTCAAGATTCTGAAGGAGAAATTGACCACATCTCCGATCCTCTCTTTACCTGAAGGTACTGATGACTTTGTTGTTTACTGTGATGCCTCAAAGCAAGGCTTTGGTTGTGTTTTAATGCAACGAAAAAAGGTTATTACCTACGCATCTAGGCAGTTGAAGAAACATGAAGAGAATTATACCACACATGACCTTGAGTTAGGTGCCGTGGTATTCGCATTAAAGATATGGAGACATTATTTGTATGGTATCCATTTTACAGTGTACACTGATCATAAAAGTCTTCGACACATCTTTGATCAAAAATAGCTAAACATGAGGCAAAGCCAATGGCTCGAGCTATTGAACGATTATCACTGTGAGCTGAAATATCATCCTGGCAAGACGAATGTAGTTGCCGATGCCCTTAGTCGGAAAGATGATGTTAAACGTGTTCGTGCTTTAAACCTGAAAATCAAATCGAATCTTATATCACGAATCTGTGAAGCTCAATTGGAAGCTATTAAACCGACACTTATCAAAGGTGAAGGACATATCGGTTTTGAGAACCAACTTCAAGTGAAAGCTAATGGTACACGGTACTTTGGCAACAGAATTTGGGTCCCTCGCTTCGGTAATCTCCGTGAACTAGTCTTGGATGAAGCTCATAAGACTAGGTATTCTATTCTTCCCGGTTCCAGTAAGATGTATCACGCTGTGAAGCAATTCTACTGGTGGCCTAACATGAAAGCTGACATTGCTACTTATGTTAGTAAGTGTCTCACTTGTTTGAGAGTCAAGGCCGAACATCAAAAGCCTTCTGGTCATTTGACTCAACCCGATATTCCGCAGTGGAAGTAGGAATGTATCACTACGGACTTCGTTACTAAGTTACCTAAGACTTCGAACGGTAGCGATACTATTTGGGTCGTAGTTGATCGCCATCCTAAATCTGCACATTTCATACCGATCAAGGAAACCGACAAGATGGAGAGATTATCGCAACTTTATATTAAAGAAATTATCTCACGTCATGGTGTTCCTATCTCGATTACTTCTGATCGCGACAGTCGATTCGTATCCAGATTCTGGAAAACTTTACAATCTGCTCTTGGAACTCAACTCGACATGAGTACAACATATCATCCACAAACTGATGGTCAAAGTGAACGAACTATTCAAACCATGGAAGATATGCTACGTGCTTGTGCAATCGATTTCGGCAAAGGTTGGGATAGACATCTACCTTTAGTTGAATTTTCTTACAACAACAGTTATCACTCCAGTATTAAAGCTGCACCTTTTGAAGCTTTATATGGCCGGAAGTGTAGATCCCCTTTGTGTTGGGACGAACTCGAGGACAGACATTTAACTGGTCCTGAAATCATTCACGAAACTACTGAAAAGATCGCTCAGATTAAGCAACGATTAGAAACTGCCCGTAACCGACAAAAGAGCTATGCCGATAAGAAATGAAAAGACATCGAATACCAAGTTGGAGATAAAGTCATGTTGAAAGTATCCCCTTGAAAAGGTGTTGTCCGCTTCGGTAAGCGAAGTGAACTCAGTCCACGATACGTTGGACCTTTCACAGTCACACAAAGAGTCGGTCCCGTGACATATCGACTAGAACTACCAACCGAACTCAGTCAAGTACATGATGTGTTTCATGTCTCAAATCTTAAACGGTGTCTTGCTGATGACACACTTGTTATTCCTTTGGATGATGTCCGCATTGATGAACAAATGCACTTCGTTGAAGAACCTATAGAAATTATGGAAGGAGAGGTCTAGAAAAAGCGTAAAAGCAATATACATATCGTTAAAGTCCGTTGGAATTTGTGTAGAGGCCCCGAATATACCTGGGAATGCAAAGACAACATGAAACGGAAATATCCCCATCTCTTCTCAACTGCTGATGCAAACGAGGAATCTACCTAAAAACTTCGGGACGAAGTTTTCAATAACGGGGAGGTACTATAACGACCCTCATTTTTCCATTCTATATTTCTCATTTTTCCATTCTATACTTTTCCTTATTAAATGTCCAACAATATAATTAAACTTAATAATTAAACTTTAATCGATAATTGTTAAGTGTCAAGAATTATAAAATATAATAATTAACTTTGTAAACGACAAGTTAATAAAAGATAAAAATAAAGGACTTATAAACTTTTGTGAATAAATAAATAACTTTAAAACTTGTGTACTTAAAATAATTAAACTTGAATAATTAAGGAATCATTTGAGCTAATCTAAAATACAAGGACTTAAGTGAAAAAGCTAACCCGAATCCCCCTAAACCCTAGCCGATTTTGGAAGGGTAAAATTACCCTTCTACCCCTCTAATTTTCGGCCCAAACCAACAACCCTAACCCCCTCTTCAAGCTAACTTGTTCCCTAAGTAATTCCTTATTAAACCCTAACTCTAGAATAATCCTAACATGACTATAAATAGAGGCCTAACCTAAACTTTTTCAATGTACCAAATCACAACAACAATTCTCTCTCTCAAATCTCTCTCCCTCCCTCTTATTTTCGGCCAAAACCGAAACCCCAACACCATCATCACCATCAAAATCTTCAAGGATTTCCAAGTGATCTTCAAGTGTTCTTCGCGTTCTTCAAGAATCTTCAAGGAGTTCTTCAAGTTTTTCAAGGCTTTGATCTTTGATCTTCAATCTTCATCGTGTTCATCACTTCTTTGTTAATCATCTTGAATCTTCAAAGGAATAACATAAACCCTAACTTGTTTACATAATCTTTGATCTTTAATTCATGTTATAAACTTGTTTATTCATAAATATATACATAAACACACCTAGATCTATATATACATGAAAGAAAATAAAAAAATATGTATGTATGTATGTATATATGTGTGGACTAGAAGAAAAAAAAAGGGAAAAAGGAAACTTTGATCTTTAAACCCTAGGTTATTACATGAAAGATTTGTTTATGGTTAATTTAGGAAACAAAATAAATATATATACACATACATATATATCGACATATACATATTTATACATGTAAATTTTTTTTTTTATATATATATATATACATATATACGAATTACATATACATATATATATATACATATATATACATATATATATATATATATATATATATATATATATATATATATATATATATATATATATATATATATATATATATATATATAAAACCCTAATTACTTAAAACCCTAATTCATTAAACCTAACCCTAATTATTTAATACCACTTTAATTATTAAAACCCTAATCATTACCTAATCATTACTACCTTAAATAAAACCCTAATTTACTAAACCCTAATTTATTAAACCCTAGGACATTAATTACTAAACCCTAATTATTAAATACTACTTTAATTAACTAACCCTAATTAATGAAACCCTAATACTACTTATACTATTAATTAACATGTATACACTATTACTATTACTAACACATAAAACCTACTACTTATATTATAACACATAAAAACATTTTGGAATATGTATTAGAGATGTATAGATCTTCGAACTTTCTTGACGAATGGTTTCTACAAAACTCTAGGCGGAAGGGTTTGGATTTTCCGATTTAAAGGGTCCTATAGCTCAAGCCCCTAGACCTGAAATGGCCATTCGAAGTGAAAGGGGTGATTGGAAGCTTATCTAATACGGCAAGTATCCTAAAATGAAAAACACTTTTAAAGTAGAAACTTTCTAGTTATAGAAACTTACTAAAATAAGGAACCTACTAAAAGTGGAAACTTTCTAAAAATAGAAACTTGGTAGAAAAGGAAAACGAACTATACTTAAAACACTATCATACTTAAACATTTACTTAAACATGGGCAAAAACACTTACTACTCTTAAATGTCAATAGGTTGACTTTCTGTTCGTTCCAACTTTCTATTCCGATTAATAACTAGCTCATCTCTCTACTTACTAAGGTGAACTCATAGCCCCACTCTTTATTGCTAGCAAATGTGACGATCCTTCCAAATCCCTTTGGACGAATACATCATTCCTTGATTTCATAGTGAGGTTTTGACCTCTATATGATACGTTTTGTAAACATTGCATTCTTTTGAAAATGCACACCATAAATGAATATATAAATCCAAGGTTTTCGACATCTGATGATTTCTACATATAGACAATCACCGTATATAATAGTTTACAATACTACATCCGTTGACAATGCAGTCAAAATAAGATACATGGTGATGATTTTGTGAATGCAAAGTTTTCTAGAATAAAGCATGTATGACTCCATGCACATAGCTTGTATAACGTATAAGCAAACAGCGGAAGACTTCTAGGAACCTGAGAATAAACACGTTTAAAAGTGACAACACAAAGGTTGGTGAGTTCATAGTTTTAATGTTGCGCATAATCTGTATATAAAGGTGGATCACAAGATTTCAGTTGTTTCATCCGAAATGTTTATCAAAATATTCTACAAAATTGAGCACCCTGGTAACTAAACTTAACGTATATATAATTCATACCCTTTGTATAATCATCTTAATAATACACGCAAACCAACGTGTACGCTTCTCAAATAGCATACGTCCGTTAAAGGCTAGTGCTCTAGCTCGGACGGGGATATCAAGCCCTATGGATCCATATACTACTACTCGCGCCTACCAGTTCTTATAACTGGCAGTTACTAGTTACCAAAGCTAAGGGATTTTTGGTTCAAACTCAGTGTAGAATTTAGTATGTACTTGTATCCATTGTGTTTAAAATAAAGTGCATGTATTCTCAGGCCAAAAATATAGATTGCAAAAGCAATTAAAAAGGGAGCAAATGAAACTCACCTTAGCAGCACATAAGGTCATTCACCGAAATGTGACCGAACTCGTAATGCAAAATAACCGTAGATCTCAACTTAGAGAACATATGTTGGTCAATATATGTCTAACAAGCTAGGTCGGGTCATACTGTATCACAATCCTAATGCTCAAGACTGACATGCAGAAGTTTAACAAAAGTCATCTCAAAAGTCAACCTAACCCAATATGTTTTTTAAATCTATACATGTTTATTAACATAGTATAAGTCTTGATAATTGAACGAATTTATAGTTTATCAAACTCAAAATATTATTTATTTCAGGGGCTATATTATATTTGAATTATCATGGCAATCGAACATGATTTTCATATAGTTTTCCAATACTTGGAAAATCAGATTATAGTGTTTATAAAGCTTTAAAACATGATAAGACAGTCAACTTTGACAATTGTTCAACAAGACGAGACGTGCCTTATATAGAAATTCATTTACTCAATTATTAATATATATAAATCCAATTTATCAATATTATAAACAAGTTTTTTAAATATCAATTACAGATTCAAAAGCAATTTCAATTAATGTTAATTATAATTCAGTTGACCATAACTTTTAATCCGTTCATCGAAAACATACGATTTCTAAATGAAAAGTTATTAATTTATCGACAGCTTTTCAATGACATGCATATCATATACCTTTTTTTTATCAATAATATATGTATCAAATTCGTGATTCATCATAAACTATGTAACGACAAAATTAAAGCATACAAGCATGCATAAACATATATACTCGAGCACTAAATATGGATACACTATTAATATATAAAAGATAAGATATAAATGCTTACGTATCAATATTGTGATTCAATATTGCAGAAAAGTACGTAGACGCAACGGAGATGATAAATACTAGTTTGACTTGCGAACAATACTCACAAACATTACCCATAACCTCCATAGTTATAACCCATAGTTCCCTAACTCTATCCCGCTCGGAAGGCTTGTTTGAAAATAATTCGCTCATGACCTCGTCGTAGTATTTTATGTATAATAATACTAATAATAATACTCCTAACTATAAGATTAATAATAATATTAATCTTAATAATAATAATAATAATATAAATAATAAATATAAATAATAAATATAATACGGAGTAATATAGATATTAATATGTGTGTGTGTGTGTGTGTGTGTGTTGAGCACACTGGTCAATTTATAGAATGTTTCTGAATTCTGACTGCCATGCAATCACATGGGTTTTATGCCTATTTCTCATGCGATCGCAAGGCCCCAAAATTCAGCTCACAATTTTTTTGTTTTCTTGTTTGTCGACATATTATTATATATATATATAATATATTTAATTTATATTAATTATATATATATATATATTATATTATATTCATGTACATAGTTGACTTGTAATTTTAGGTCCGTTGACTCGTACGTTGATACTCGACTCGTGTACCACTTTTGGTTTTTCGAACGCACTTTCGTACGTTTAGAAAACTAGCCTTTTACGTTACGCGACGTGTACCCTTATTAATAATTTGACTTACTCATCAATAAATTACCTTATAAAAAATGTAACTTATAAAATTGAGCGTTGTGGTCATTTGCTTCTATAAATCAGTGACTCGTTGTTTATCAAAATATATTATTTTAAATCATGACGTTTTTTTGACTAAGTTAATATTATATTTTTGTAAAATATATATATATATATATATATATATATATATATATATATATATATATATATATATATATATATATATATATATATATATATATATATATATATATATATATATATATACTTATATTTTCCAATCCAATTATAATGGTTAGTGAATTTTCAGGGTTTGGTCAAGGTTAAATGAATGTATGAATACAGTTTACACTTCTTGAGATTCAACTTAACAAACTTTGCTTATCGTGTCGGAATAATATAAAGATAAAGTTTAAATTTGGTCAGAAATTTCCGGGTTGTCACAGTACCTACCTGTTAAATAAATTTCGTCCCGAAATTTGATTGAGATGGTCATGGCTGATAATAAATACGTTTTCATGATGCTTGCGAGCTGAAAATTAAAGTTTTATCATCAGCGAGTAATATAGATAAAGCAATTTGGTTACGCGAAGAGTATAAATGAAGTTATCACAAAGGAGTGAAATGAGTTGGTAAAGTTTCGTCATATCTTTTGACGTAGACAGGTTGATTTACAGAGTTCAAGAGATTTGGAGAAGGTCTTAGTAATAAGATTTGATTCTTCGAAAATCAAGGAAATTAGGATCCACTTTAAATGTGATCATCTCTTTTGATTACTCTGTCGAATATTTCACTATAAATCCACCCCCTTCGTTTCCTTACTTTTATCATTCCTATACTCAATTCCCAAATTCAAAAGATTGTGAAAATGCTTAATCCAGTTCTGATCCATGTCCTTATCCTTACTATTGCAACAATTATTCTCCTTTTCCAACTTCTGCCAGAGGAATCTGCTTACTTCTACTTTGCCCTTGGGGTTATAGTGCTTTTAATTCTCCTGTGTCTTTATGTTGCGATAAACATTGATATACACGGTTTGTAATTTATGTGTTGTTATCGGGCTTTATATTCTCCCTTATATTTCAAAGTTCCTGCTTCTGTCTTCTATAATTATTGTCATTCCCAGTTAATGCTCTCTTTTATTTGCTGCGATTTATACCTCAATTTCTATTTCGGAGTTTTGTCCCTTCGTTTCTTCTTCTTGTGACTAAGTATTGCTTGTAATGGTCCAGAATTCGCAGATATGAATTTCAGAATGAACATTGTTAATGTTCTAAGAAGAAAATGGTAATGACACGATCTTGATTTGTTAAATTACCAGAATACCCTGGAAAAGACCGAATCATCAAGAAATATTTTTTTGATATTTTAGAGATTAAATAGAATACAAGAGTCGTATGACATAGCACATGATGATGTTATGATCTGTGAATCATCACGTTCCATTAGAAACTCAGCATGAATTACTGTAATATAATCACGTTGATCAAGTGTTATTATATTATACTAACTCATGCTTCAGTTCCCAACACTGCTTCAATAACATTTAAGTTCAAACTTTTCTGATTTTAGAAACTAAAACAGTTTCCTTTCTGATGTAACACTGATATCGTGAAGAGATAAATGATTTCAGATAAGAATAGTTATGAAAATATCTTCAGAAATATCGAGGATATTTATAATGAAAGATACGATGATATCTTAGAATTCCTAATATCGAAAGATGATAAAGAAGATTTGTCCGTAAAGGTTTAGAGTCAGGAGCAAGGTATTCGTTAATGACTTCAGCATATACTGAATCATTTGGATTCTTTGAAGGCAGGTTTAGTCTTTGTGATTTATCCACAGCCTCCTTCATACTTTGCTCAATCCGTTTTCCAGTTCCAAACTTTCTCTTTTTCTGAGCTTTGCCAGCACACTATTCTTTATTATCAACTTTTTACTGTTAAGGTCGTTTGCAGTTTTTGCTGCTTCATCAGCTTTTTCAACATTCAGAGTATTGATTCGTAGACTGGTTGCTTTTCAGATTTTCAGAATGAAAGCTCATAATTCTAAGATATGAATGTTATATGTATACATATGGTGTTCTAGTACAGTTTTGAATTCAAAGTATGGCATTTGAAAGGTGTAAGAATCTAAGAGTGATGTTTTTTGTTAAATCTGGGCTTGGATTCTGATTTTTCAAAATCAGAATATGTAATCAAATTTGGATGCGAATGGTTGTTTTGATTTCTATGAAAGAATGTATATCGTTGTGAAAGTAGTGAGTATAGTTGATGATTTGCTGAATCAGAATCGAAGAATGTAACATATTAATTGTGAATTTATATATCTTTCGGGTATTACCTACCCGTTAAAAGTTTCACAAGTAATATTTTGTACCAGAAAATTTTATTACAGTCTTTATGAAAATATATGTTTGTATATTTTCTTCAGATGTAACACAGATTTAATGAGTTAATATCATATTAAGCTCACTTGATTTTCGGCTGGATTAGAAATGAATAATCTCTAAAACATTAAAGATTTAATAATCTTCACGGAGTATTTCACTAATGTAATCAATACTTCGTTATTCAATTTTATTGATATTTCCTCAGTGAATCATGTTGGTGCTCATGGAACTCTTGCTAACTTCGCAAGGTACAAATGATGTTTTCTAGAAAGTTTCGAATACATCAAAGATGAAAGTATAAAATCAAACATATAATTGAATAATATACTTAGTTTATAATGAAATGGAATTCATTGAGTTGAAATGGAGATTATGGTTAACAAAGGATGTACCTCATAGCATATTAGTAACATGAACTAACTGAGTAGCACCTACTAGTTAAGATTCACACGTAATAGCTTAGTAAGAAAAGATTTATTTTGATTTCAAAATTCATATATATTAAATATACATATAATTTCTTCAGGGAAAATGAGTTAATACTTCGTAACTCGTTGATATAATATACGCCTTGTTGATTTGTGATGATGTTGGTGATTATGAAATTGGCGGAACTTGTAGTGCTACAGGTTTTGCCGGTGGTGGTGATACTGACGGTACTATTGATGCTGCTGGTAAAACAAATCTAGCTTGTAAATTGTGCACCATTCCGATCAGGGTTTTATTTCATCATTTCTATTCACTCAATCATTTGGTTTACAATTAGAACTAGAATAAGTAATCTCTAAACTTTTAGAAACTACATATTCTTTGCAGAATATTTCTTGGATGAAGTTATGAATTAATACTTCATCGTTTGTTGTTGTTGGTATTCCTTAGTATCTATGGTGCGTATGACGTTGATGTTCGAGGTACAGATTGTGATGTTGAGGTATGGGATGCGGATATTGTTGTTGGTAGTGGTATTGATACTGTTGGTGTTGATGATGGTGGTACTGTTGATGCCGGTGATGCTGCTGGTGCTTGTAATCTTTGCACCGTATTCTCCAAAGTCACTACCCGAGCGCGAAGCTCGTTGACTTCTTCTATTACACTGGGATGGTTATTGGTTCGAACGAGCGGATGAATAAGATCCAGAATATGAGATAGTATATAATCATGACGAGATACTCTGGAAATGAGAGAGAAAATGGTGCTTCAGATAGGTTCACCGGTAAGTGCTTCAGGTTCTTCGCCAAGAGGGCAATGTGGTGAATGGAAGGGATCACCTTCTTCTTGTCTCCAATGACTAAGTAGGCTACGAACCCATCCCTAATTCATCCAGAATAGATGATGGTGAATTGGTTGATCCATTCCGGTTACACTGTCTTCGGAATTCAGGTGAATATCCATATCGGAATAGCTGTCGGAGTTTAAGGAATTTGAACTAGATACGCGATCCATCTTATATAATTAGAGGGATGATTTTTGATATGAAATAGATTATAGAATTTAGATTGGTACTCTTCAACACATAATTTACATATGTATATATAATACCAAAATTCCGTAAATTACGGAGAAATTTTCGAAAGATGTCAGGAAAAGTTTACAGTAACAGATATGCTAAGATATGAATTTTGTTGGTACACTATCTATGCAGTAAATGCATTAAGATGTGTCTAGACTTATGAATGATAAGCATGTAATTTCTGACAAGAAATGATAAGTGAAAATTGGTAAGAACAAATACGGTCATAGTCCAGACTCACTAATGCATCCTAACAATTACCAGTTAAACACACTAATACAAATTCTGGTTCCCTATGACCTCGAGCTCTGATACCAACTGTGATGATCCTTCCAAATCCCTTTGGACGAATACATCATTCATTGATTTCATAGTGAGGTTTTGACCTCTATATGATACGTTTTGTAAACATTGCATTATTTTGAAAAGGCACACCATAAATGAATATATAAATCCAAGGTTTTCGACGTCTGATGATTTCTACGTATATACAATCACCGTATATAATAGTTTACAATACTACATCCGTTGATAATGCAGTCAAAATAAGATACATGGTGATGATTTTGTGAATGCAAAGTTTTCTAGAATATAGCATGTATGACTCCATGCACATAGCTTGTACAACGTATAAGCAAATAGCGAAAGACTTCTAGGAACCTAAGAATAACACAAAGGTTGGTGAGTTCATAGTTTTAATGTTGCACATAATCTGTATATAAAGGTGGATCACAAGATTTCAGTTGTTTCATCCGAAACGTTTATCAAAATATTCTACAAAATTGAGCACCCTGGTAACTAAACTTAAAGTATATATAATTCGTACTCTTTGTATAATCATCTTAATAATACACACAAACCAACGTGTACGCTTCTCAAATAGCATACGTCCGTTAAAAGGCTAGTGCTCTAGCTCGGACGGGGATATCAAGCCATGTGGATCCATATACTACTACTCGCGCCCACCAGTTACTAGTTACCAAAGCTAAGGGATTTTTGGTTCAAACTCAGTGTAGAATTTAGTATGTACTTGTATCCATTGTGTTTAAAATAAAGTGCATGTATTCTCAGCCCAAAAATATAGATTCTAAAAGCAATTAAAAAGGGAGCAAATGAAACTCACCTTAGCAGCACATAAGGTCATTCAGCGAAATGTGTCCGAACTCGGAATGCAAAATAACCGTAGATCTCAACCTAGAGAACATATGTTGGTCAATATATGTCTAACAAGCTAGGTCGGGTCATAGTGTATTACAATCCTAATGCTCGAGACCGACATGCAGAAGTTTAACAAAAGTCATCTCAAAAGTCAACCTGACCCAATATGATCTTTAAATCTATACATGTTTATTAACATAGTATAAGTCTTGATAATTGAACGAATTTATAGTTTATCAAACTCATAATATTATTTATTTCAGGGGCTATATTATATTTGAATTATCATGGCAATCGAACATGATTTTCATATAGTTTTCCAATACTTGGAAAATCAGATTATAGTGTTTATAAAGCTTTAAAACATGATAAGACAGTCAACTTTGACAATTGTTCAACAAGACGAAACGTGCCTTATATAGAAATTCATTTACTCGATTAGTAATATTTTAAAATCCAATTTATCAATCTTATAAACAAGTTTTTTAAATATCAACTACAGATTCAAAATCAATTTCAATTAATGTTAATTATAATTCAGTTGACCATAACTTTTAATCCGTTCATCAAAAACATACGATTTCTAAATGAAAAGTTATTAATTTTTCGACAGCTTTTCAATGACATGCATATCATATACCTTTTATCAATAATATATGTATCAAATTCGTGATTCATCATAAACTATGTAATGCAAAATTAAAGCATACAAGCATGCATAAACATATATACTCGAGCACTAGACATGAATACACTATTAATATATAAAAGATAAGATATAAATGCTTACGTATCAATATTGTGATTCAATATTGCAGAAAAGTACGTAGACGCAACGGAGATGATAAATACTAGTTTGACTTGAAAACAATACTCACGAACATTACCCATAACCTCAATAGTTATAACCCATAGTTTCCCTAGCTCTATCCCGCTCGAAAGGCTTGTTTGAAAATAATTCGCTCATGACCTCGTCGTAGTATTTTATGTATAATAATACTAATAATAATACTCCTAACTATAAGATTAATGTAAAGACCCGTCCTTATCCACCTGGACGAAGTCATCAACATTTGGTCCCATTGCAATGACCGACTCCAAGTAATGTCCTTAAAATGAGCTAATGCACAGCGGAAGACTTAATTCGTACCTGAGAATAAACATGCTTAAAAGTGTCAACCAAAAGGTTGGTGAGTTCATAGGTTTATCATAACAATCATTTCTATACCTTAATAGACCACAAGATTTCATATTCATAAACATTTCAATATAAATATTCTAAGTTGTTGAGCACTTGGCAACAATACTTAACATTTAATCAACGTCGCATATTCCCTTTATTATGAAATCTCACTACACTGTACCAAGTGTAGCCTACAAAACGAAGTACTGTGCAACCGTTGAATACTGGTCGTCCAGTCCGGTTGGGGTTGTCAGGCCCGATAGATCTATCAACAGGATTCGCGTTTACAATACCCATGTAAATAGTAGTTACCAAGCTACAGGGAAATATGCCAGTGGTACAACTCAACGTAGAATATATTTTTAAGTACTTGTGTCTATTTTGTAAACATTTATAAAAGCAGCGCATGTATTCTCAGCCCAAAAATATATATTGCAAAAGCAATTAAAAAAAAGGAGCAAATGAAACTCACCATACTGTATTTTGTAGTAAAAATACATATAACATCATTAAACAAGTGTAGGGTTGGCCTCGGATTCACGAACCTATATCATTTATGTATATATAAATACACATGTTGTAATCGAACAAATATATATATTTTTAGTGATCTTTAATTGTTACTTAATCATGTGTTTCATTAATAACTTAATTAACTATTTTTATTCTATATATTTTAGATACATAATTAGTATTTATTATAACAATACTTGTTTAGTTAGGTTATATGTATTTAAATATATTTTTATAAAACAATATCGATAAATGAAAAGTTGTAATACTAATAATCATTTAAAAAAAATAGTAATAATAGTAATGATAATATTAATTTTTATAAAAATAATATTAACAATAATAATGATAATAATAATGATGTTAATAATAATAATAGAGTAATATTATATGTTAATGATAATAATAATATTTGTGATAATAATGTTTATTAATAATAATAATAATACTTTAACTAATAATAATACTAAAAATGAAAATAATAATAATAAACTACCTTAAAGCTTTCTCTAAAAAAAATCAGCCACAGCCGGGCTCGAACCCGCGACCTCTACAACACCCCACGCCCTTCTTAACCGTCCCTCTATCCTTGTTTTTCTGTTTTATTAGTAATTCAAATATTTATAAACCGTATATTTCGATGTTCATCTTCTTCTTCCTAAAAGTCAATTCTATCAGCAACCATAACCGATCCAATAATGGGTTGTTTATCTAGTGTTAGGATTTAATATGAGACAGAAACAATCACGATTTATTTGAATAAAGTTTTCATAACAGAAAAAAAATAGCAGCAGCAGACTTCAAAAAAAACACGTTGCACTCAAATTGAAATTTTGATTTTAAGAACATTTCAGACTTCGTTTATAATATGAAAAAGACTTTAAATCTTCCCTATAATCTATTTGAATCGACAATTTAATTGGAGATTTCAAATTGGGTTCGAATTTTACCAAGAACGAATCTTTGACTTTTAAAAATAAAAATTTGACTCACCAAATTCTTACTCGATACAATGATTTAGCTTTTGAAATTTTGGAGATAGTTTGAACGAATAATTTCTAACAATCCCTCATTTACAGTTTTTGAAATGCAATACAGAATCGTATCTTGGCTAAAAAATTGAAAAGCAGGGTATCGTATCTGTTTTAAAAAATTTAAGGAATTTAATTAACCTAATTGAATCTGTTAGTTGTATAATTGATAATGTAAGACTACACGTATCATTTACACTGGATCTAATCAAGCTTTATAGCAAACTAAGGTCGGCACTAATTTTCAACGTATACAGGAATAAATTAGAAAAAGAAATAAAAGTTGAGATAGACAGTTTGGATCGTTCCTGATTATATTCAATTTGTAAATCGATTTTTAGACAGAAACAATAATCTACTACAGTTTGATCGAGATGTTAAACTTATCTTGATAAAAAAAACAATCATACGTATGATTTATCCATTTATTGTTAATATTCATTAATTATAGTTTAAATAAAAATAATAATAGTAGTAGTAATAATAATAATAATAATAATAATAATAATAATAATAATAAGTCACATAAAATTTTAATTAAATTGATATTAATAACATTTTTTAATTATAATAATAATCATATTAATATTGAGAATTATATTAGTATTAATGATTTTAATTTCATATCTATATATTTTATCTTGTAATTATATTTAATTATTAATATTATAATAACATAATGAATATTTAGTATTTATATATTTTATATATATTACAATATTTTGATAATTATTAATAAAAATTATATATAGTTTTTATATCATATATTTATATATTTATTTTAAATAAAAAAAACCTAATTGTTATTATTTTACATTTTGATTCTAATTGATTAAAATATACTTTATTAATTCAAAATATTATGTCTACACTTTTAGATATATATCTACATATCTATATATACATAATTATTCGTAAATCGACGAGAATAGCCAAAGGTTAATTAATTACATAAATAAAGATTTCAAAACTTTCTAGACTCTACATTACAGATTTTGCTTATCATGTCGGAAACATATAAAGATTAAGGTTTAAATTTGGTCGGAAATTTCCGGGTCATTACAGTACCTACCTGTTAAAGAAATTTCGTCCCCGAAATTTGATAGAGGTTGTCATGGATAACAAAAAGAATGTTTTTATGATGAATATGAGGTAATAATGGAGTTTTATCATTATTGAGAGATATAGATATAATGATGCGATCATGTGAAGCGTACGAGTGAAGCTATCACAAAAGAATGAAATGAGTAAATAAAGATATACGTTTCAACCGATGACGTAGTTATTATTGATTTCCGGAATTTAAGGAATTTAAAGAAAATCTTACATAATAAGATTGGGTTCTTCGGCGATTTAGGAAATCAAAATCTTCTTTGATTAATGCAATAATCTGTTTCGATTTCTCTGTCAAATATATGGCTATAAATCCACCCCTTCGTTTCCTTATTTTCCACCACTCACATCTTCTACTCTTTCTCCTTAATTCCTACTGTAAGACATTCGCCAATATGCTCCATCCCATTCTGATCCTTGATATACTTCTAACTTTCATATCTTTCATTCTTCTCTTTCATCTGCGGCCAGAAGAATCTATTCACTTCTATTATTTCCTTGGAATTATAATGTTTTTAATTCTCCCGTGTCTTTAGGTTGCAATACGTATTGATATACACGGTTTGTAATTTCTGGGTGGTTATTGGGTTTTATATCTTCCCTTATACTTCGATGTCCCTGCTTCTGTCTTCTATAATCATTGTCATCCACAGTTAATGCTCTCTCCAAGTTGCTGCGATTTTTACTCCAATTTCTATTTCGGGGCCTTGTCCCTTCGTTTCTTCTTCCCGTCCTCAAGTCAAGCGAGCAATGATCCGAAATTCGTAGGTATGAAATTCGAAATGAACATAGTTAATGTTCTAAGAAAGAATTGGTAATGGCACGATTTTGATTTGTCAAATTACTAGAATATCCTGAAGAAAAAAAAAACCGAATCATCAAGAAATATTTTCTTGATATTTTTAGAATTTAGATAGAATATATGAGCCGTGTAATATAGCATATGATGATGGTACTGTGAATCATCACATTCCATTAGAAACTCAACATGACTTACTGTAATATAATGATGTTGATCAAGTTTCATTATATCATACTAATTCATGCTTCAGTTCCCAATACTACTTCAAAACATTCATATTTTAAACACGAAGGTTTCAGAATTTAGAAACTAACACAGTTTCTTTTATGTTATAGTACAGATAGAGCGGAGAGATAATTAATATCGGACGAGAGTATTTTGAAGATATCTTCAGAAGTATTGAAGATATTTTCAATGAAAGATACGATAATATCTTGAAATTTCTAATATCGGAGGATGATGATGAAGATTTACCCGTAAGGGTTTAGATTCAGAAGCAAGGTGTTCTCTAAAGATTTCAGTAGATACAGAATCATCTGGATTGTTTGAATATAGGGTTTGATCCTTGTATTTGTTCTTTGTTTCCTTCATGATGTGCTCAATTCGATTTTTAGTACCAAATTTTCTATCGACCGTTCCTAGCACTTCCTTCTTTATTATCAACTTTTGACCATTAAGACCATCTACAACATGCTACCTCATCAGCATTTTCAAAGTTAACGGATCCGGGTCATCGGTTATCAAACCAAGGTGGTTTTAGGAGAATTGTATTTTTAGATGATTAAACGCTGATGGTAGCAAGGTTAAACATAAAAGATTTTCCGGTAACGAAGGCGAAAAGACAACGTATATATTTCAAGGTTATAATAAGGTTAGTTCAACTGAAAAGTCGAAGTTGACTTGCTGGAGCTGTGACAAAATTTGGCTACTTTGAAAAGGAGTCATAAGGTGGTTTTTGCTAATAAATGGTAAAGGATTCAACACATGTACATGTTAAACTATGAATTTGGGTTCGAGAGTTTTTCAGGTGCATAAATCTTTTCTTCTGTAGATGAAGTGCGGTTGGTTCAACTTCTCGGTTGAGGTGTTTTCAAGAATCATGAAAAATTTGAACATGGATTGGAATCGTCGAGATTCAAATGAGGTTTAAGATGAAATCAAGTGGCAAACTTGAAGAATTGTTTAGTTTCATATGTTATAATCAATATTTTAATTCATTTTAATTGTCCAAAGTTAGCAGTCCAATAGTCCAATTGTCCAATAGTCCAATAAATTCATATATAATTATATAATATTCAAATTAATTAATACGTATTGTGACCCGTGTACCGGTCTCAGTATTGATCACAACTCAAACCATATATATATTTTGGAATCAACCTCAACCCTGTATAGCCAACTCCAACATTCACATATAGAGTGTCTATGGTTGTTCCGAAATATATATAGATGGGTCGATATGATAGGTCGAAACCTTGTATACGTGTCCCGTTATTTAAAGTACGTAAAATAAATAACAGAAATTAAATGACGATAAATAAAATTGCGAGAATGTAAATTGCGATAAATAAAATGTAACCAGTTAGCTAGGAACAGTTAGCTAGGAACAGTTAGCATGGAATCTTAACAAAATTCATCATAGTTAATTTGTTTGTTTCTAACACTTTTTATTTTGTCCGATGTTTTCTTCGTTATGCCACTTGTTGGATTCTGATAGGTCAAAATCCAAATATGAAATTGAATAAAAATGATTATTCTGCGATGATCGAATTCTTATCTTTGTGGATGTAAGTAGAATAGTAAATGACTGTTGAATCGGATTTGAAGAATGTACAGTGTAACTTATTAATGTGAAATCTAAATATTCCTCGGGTATTACCTACCCGTTAAAATATTTTCATCATTAACAGTTTGTACAAAAGAATTTTTAATTACAATCTTTATGAAAATATACATACATATATATTTTCTTCAGATGTAGTCATGGATTTAATGAGTCAATCAGATATTAAACTCATTTGATTTACCGTTAGAACTAGAATACATAATCTCTAAAACATTAGAGATTACATAATCGTCATGTAGAACGAAGATAATCGATGTAGAACGATATGTAGAACGAAGATAAAGTAGATAGAACGATACGTAGAACGATGATTAGGCTCGAGGTACAGAATGAGATGTTGAGGCATGTGATGTTGAAACTTAGGTTGTTGGTGGTACTGGTGTCGATGTTGGTGGTGCTGTTGGTGCCGGTGATGTTGTTGAAGTTGGTAAGTTTTGCACCATATTCTCCAAAGCCACTACACGAGCGCAAAGCTTGTTGACTTATTACTCCGGGATGATTGTCGGTAGGAACGAGTGAATGAATAAGGTTTAGAATTGTGGATAGAATATAATCGTGGCGAGATATTCGGGCAACGATAGTGAAAATGGTGTTTCGAACAGGTTCGCCGGTAAGTGATTCAGGTTCTTCGCCAAAAGGTGAATTCGGTTGGTGGAAGGGATCGCCTTCTTATCGTCTCCATTGGTTAAGTCGACTACGAACCCATCAGATGAATTGGGAATGGCTGATTGGTTGATTCATTCTGGTGACGCTGCTTCTGGAGCTGGAGTGAGACTCCATATCGGAATCCGAGGGACTTGAACTAGTGGTAAGTTCCATTGCGTACGATTGAATAAAGGATTTTTTGATATGAAATGATTTTCAGATATCGGATGATATTCTAATTATATAGAATACCTATACATAGTACACAAGATCCCGTAGATTACGAAGGAATTTAAGGAATCGTGTCAGATAAAGTCTGCAGTAACAGATACACTAAGATATGAATTTATCCTTACATTATCTATCAAATAAGTGCAGGAAGTCGTGTCTAGAATTAGGAATGATAAGCAGGTAATTTTCCACTAGAAATGATAAACAATACGTATAATATGCAGCTAAGGTCGAAGTCCATACTTGCTAATGCATCCTAACAACTATCAGTTAGACACACTAATGCAAGACCTGGTTCACTAGGACCAACGCTCTGATACCACCTGTAAAGACCCATCCTTATCCACCTGGACGAAGTCATCAACATTTGGTCCCATTGCAATGATCGACTCCAAGTAATGTCCTTAAAATGAGCTAATGCACAGCGGAAGACTTAATTCGTACCTGAGAATAAACATGCTTAAAAGTGTCAACCAAAATGTGGGTGAGTTCATAGGTTTATCATAACAATCATTTCTATACCTTAATAGACCACAAGATTTCATATTCATAAACATTTCAATATAAATATTCTAAGTTGTTGAGCACTTGGCAACAATACTTAACATTTAATCAACGTCGCATATTCCCTTTATTATGAAATCTCACTACACTGTACCAAGTGTAGCCTACAAAACGAAGTACTGTGCAACCGTTGAATACTGGTCGTCCAGTCCGGTTGGGGTTGTCAGGCCCGATAGATCTATCAACAGGATTCGCGTTTACAATACCCATGTAAATAGTAGTTACCAAGCTACAGGGAAATATGCCAGTGGTACAACTCAACGTAGAATATATTTTTAAGTACTTGTGTCTATTTTGTAAACATTTATAAAAGCAGCGCATGTATTCTCAGCCCAAAAATATATATTGCAAAAGCAATTAAAAAAAAGGAGCAAATGAAACTCACCATACTGTATTTTGTAGTAAAAATACATATAACATCATTAAACAAGTGTAGGGTTGGCCTCGGATTCACGAACCTATATCATTTATGTATATATAAATACACATGTTGTAATCGAACAAATATATATATTTTTAGTGATCTTTAATTGTTACTTAATCATGTGTTTCATTAATAACTTAATTAACTATTTTTATTCTATATATTTTAGATACATAATTAGTATTTATTATAACAATACTCGTTTAGTTAGGTTATATGTATTTAAATATATTTTTATAAAACAATATCGATAAATTAAAAGTTGTAATACTAATAATCATTTAAAAAAAATAGTAATAATAGTAATGATAATATTAATTTTTATAAAAATAATATTAACAATAATAATTAATAATGATAATAATAATGATGTTAATAATAATAATAGAGTAATATTATATGTTAATGATAATAATAATATTTGTGATAATAATGTTTATTAATAATAATAATACTTTAACTAATAATAATACTAAAAATGAAAATAATAATAATAAACTACCTTAAAGCTTTCTCTAAAAAAAATCAGCCACAGCCGGGCTCGAACCCGCGACCTCTAGAACACCCCACACCCTTATTAACCGTCCCTCTATCCTTGTTTTTCTGTTTTATTAGTAATTCAAATATTTATAAACCGTATATTTCGATGTTCGTCTTCTTCTTCCTAAAAGTCAATTCTATCAGCAACCATAACCGATCCAATAATGGGTTGTTTATCTAGTGTTAGGATTTAATATGAGATAGAAACAATCACGATTTATTTGAATAAAGTTTTCATAACAGAAAAAAAATAGCAGCAGCAGAATTAAAAAAAAAACACGTTGCACTCAAATTGAAATTTTGATTTTAAGAACATTTCAGACTTCGTTTATAATATGAAAAAGACTTTAAATCTTCCCTATAATCTATCTGAATCGACAATTTAATTGGAGATTTCAAATTGGGTTCGAATTTTACCAAGAACGAATCTTTGACTTTTAAAAATAAAAATTTGACTCACCAAATTCTTACTCGATACAATGATTTAGCTTTTGAAATTTTGCAGATAGTTTGAACGAATAATTTCTAACAATCCCTCATTTACAGTTTTTGAAATGCAATACAGAATCGTATCTTGGCTAAAAAATTGAAAAGCAGGGTATCGTATCTGTTTTAAAAAATTTAAGGAATTTAATTAACCTAATTGAATCTGTTAGTTGTATAATTGATAATGTAAGACTACACGTATCATTTACACTGGATCTGATCAAGCTTTATAGCAAATTAAGGTCGGCACTAATTTTCAACGTATACAGGAATAAATTAGAAAAAAAAATAAAAGTTGAGATAGACAGTTTGGATCGTTCCTGATTATATTCGATTTGTAAACCGATTTTTAGACAGAAACAATAATCTACTACAGTTTAATCGAGATGTTAAACTTATCTTGATAAAAAAAAAACAATCATACGTATGATTTATCCATTTATTGTTAATATTCATTAATTATAGTTTAAATAAAAATAATAATAGTAGTAATAATAATAATAATAATAATAATAATAATAATAATAATAATAATAATAATAATAATAAGTCACAAAAAATTTTAATTAAATTGATATTAATAACATTTTTTAATTATAATAATAATCATATTAATATTGAGAATTATATTAGTATTAATGATTTTAATTTCATATCTATATATTTTATCTTGTAATTATATTTAATTATTAATATTATAATAACATAATGAATATTTAGTATTTATATATTTTATATATATTACAATATTTTGATAATTATTAATAAAAATTATATATAGTTTTTATATCATATATTTATATATTTATTTTAAATAAAAAAAACCTAATTGTTATTATTTTACATTTTGATTCTAATTGATTAAAATATACTTTATTAATTCAAAATATTATGTCTACACTTTTAGATATATATCTACATATCTATATATACATAATTATTCGTAAATCGACGAGAATAGCCAAAGGTTAATTAATTACATAAATAAAGATTTCAAAACTTTCTAGACTCTACATTATAGATTTTGCTTATCATGTCGGAAACATATAAAGATTAAGGTTTAAATTTGGTCAGAAATTTCCGGGTCATTACAATTAATAATAATAATAATAATAATTATAATAATAATAATAATAATAATAATAATAATAATAATAATAATAATAATATAAATAATAAATATAAATAATAAATATAAAATATAATACGGAGTAATATAGATATTAATATGTGTGTGTGTGTGTGTTTTGAGCAAACTTGCCAATTTATAGAATATTTCTGAATTCTGACTGCCATGCGATCGCATGGGTTTTATGCCTATTTCTCATGCGGTCGCATGGCTCCAAAATCCAGCTCACAATTTTTTTGTTTTCTTATTTGTCGACATATTATTATATATATATATATAATATATATAATTTATATTAATTATATATATATATTATATTATATTCATGTACATAGTTGACTTGTAATTTTAGGTCCGTTGACTCGTACGTTGATACTCGACTCGTGTATCACTTTCGGTTTTTCGAACGCACTTTCGTACGTTTAGAAAACTAGCCTTTTACGTTTCACGACGTGTACCCTTATTAATAATTTGACTTACTCATTAATAAATTACCTTATAAAAAATGTAACTTATAAAATTGAGCGTTGTGGTCATTTGCTTCTATAAATCAGTGACTCGTTGTTTATTAAAATATATTATTTTAAATCAGGACGTTTTTTTGACTAAGTTAATATTATATTTTTGTAAATATATATATATATATATATATATATATATATATATATATATATATATATATATATATATATATATATATATATATATATATATATATATATATATATACGTATATTTTCCAATCCAATTATAATGGTTCGTGAATCGTCAGGGTTTGGTCAAGGTTAAATGAATGTATGAATACAGTTTACACTTCTTGAGATTCAACTTAACAAACTTTGCTTATTGTGTCAGAATAATATAAAGAAAAAGTTTAAATTTGGTCAGAAATTTTCGGGTTGTCACAGCAAACTTACTTACTTTTATTGGGGTGAGACACATGCTGTTTTTACATTTTACACTTTAGACACAAGTACCAACTGCTAAAACTATGCTATACCCGGCTATGTCCGACTAAGTCCCTACAGTGATATTTTTAATTGCTCGATGATTGCATGCTTAATTATTGGGGGTAGGCCTATCGGGAGTAACGTCCCCGATACATTTGACTAAGTCTTTGTATTACTAAATAATGAAATTAAACCGACAAGGACAGACACAACTTGTCATTGGGGCAAACTTGAACGTTTAGTCTAAATATCACGCCTTGGCATAACTTTTTGATCCTGCGGGAGATCAACTTTACAAACTAAATCTTGTGGTCTAAAACAATGGTCAAACTTATTTGCAAAACCTATGAACTTCACTCAACCTTTTTGGTTGACACTTTAGCATGTTTTGTCTCAAGTGCTGTTTTATTCAAGCTTTCTTATCTACTGCTTATGTGATGCTACTTGGATATAGGATCAAGAGATATCGCATTTATTACTATTGCATTTAAACATTTACTTTATTCCTTTGTAACGACATTTCATTTTCTGCTGCGTACTCAATAAAGTTAAATTTTCTCATTTAGTATTGTTCTCGTTATTATAATTTGTTGGTATATTTTGATATTAAGTCACATTTCACCCAGGCCCTAACTGGGGGTGTGATAAGGGTGCTCAATCTTGTAGAATATTTTGATAAACATTTCTAGATGAAACAAATGAAATCTTGTGATCCACCTTTATATACAGATTATACGCAACATTAAAACTATGAACTCATCAACCTTTGTGTTGACACTTTTAAGCATGTTTATTCTCAGGTTCCTAGAAGTCTTCCGCTGTTTGCTTATATGTGATATAAGATATGTGCATGGATTCATACATGCTTTATTCGAGAAAACATTGCATTCACTGATAATGCTAAAAACGAACATATATTTCATAGCATTATCCCTCAAGAAAGACAAGCTTTTAGTTGCAATTGTTCTATTTACAAGTGATATTCGTTTAAATAATAAAAGGTGAAGACAAAAGACAGATTCGACGATTTGAAGACGCAAACGACCAAAAAGCTAAAAAGTACAAAGTACAATCAAAGTGGTTCAAATTATTGATGAGAAACGTCTCAAAATTACAAGAATACAATACGCAAAACGAAAAATACAAGATATTAAATTGTACGCAAGGACGTTCAAAAATCCGGAACCGGGACCAAAGTCAACTCTCAACACTCGACGCAACGGACTAAAAATTACAAGTCAACTATGCACATAAATATAATATAATATATAAATAATTCTTAAAATTATATATATATATATATTATATTATATATATAAATCGTCGGCAAAGAAGAAAACAAAGACATGTGAGCTGAAAAAGTAGGCCATGCGATCGCATGGCCAGGAAGGCCAAAAACCATGCGATCGCATGGTGTCCTGTAGCAGCAAACATCCTATAAATTTCGCGTGTCTGGCCATTTATTAACACATCTTTTTCTTTCTCCATCTCTCAAACGTATATATATATATATATATATATATATATATATATATATATATATATATATATATATATATATATATATATATATATATATATATATATATATATATTATAATTTTAATTTTAATAATAAGGGTATGTTAGTGAATGTTGTAAGGGTGTAAGTCGAAATTTTGTTCGTGTAACGCTACGCTATTATTAATCATTGTAAGTTATGTTCAACCTTTTTAAATTAATGTCTCGTAGCTAAGTTATTATTATGATTATTTAAGCCGAAGTAATCGTGATTTTGGGCTAAATATTAAAATTGGGTAATTGGGCTTTGTACCATAATTGGGGTTTGGACAAAAGAACGACACTTGTGGAAATTAGACTATGGGCTATTAATGGGCTTTATATTTGTTTAATTAAATGATAGTTTGTTAATTTAATATAAAGATTTACAATTGGACATACCTATAAATAACCATATACACTTGTTCGGACACGATGAGCGGGATATTTATAAGTACTAATAATCGTTCATTTAACCGGACACGGGAATGGATTAATAGTCAATGGACTTATTAAAACAGGGGTGAATTATATACAAGGACATTTGGTGTAATTATAGTTTAAGTCCCCAATTAGTTGGAATATTTGACTTCGGATATAAGGATAATTTGACGAGGACACTCGTACTTTATATTTATGACTGATGGACTGTTATGGACAAAAACCAGACGGACATATTGAATAATCCACGACAAAGGACAATTAACTCATGGGAATAAACTAAAATCAACACATCAAATATCATGATTACGGAAGTTTAAATAAGCATAATTCCTTTATTTCATATTTAATTGCACTTTTAATTATCGCACATTAATTTATTGTCACTTTTAATTATCGTACTTTTTAATTATCGCAATTTTATTTATCGTCATTTTATTTATCGCACTTTTATTTATCGCAATTTCATTATCATTATTTACTTTACGCTTAAAATTAAGTTATATTTATATATTTAATATTTTACATTAGGTTTTAACTGCGACTAAAGTTTTAAAATCGACAAACCGGTCATTAAATGGTAAAAACCCCCTTTTATAATAATAATAATACTACTTATATATATTTATATATTTACAAATATAGTTTTAAAAATATAGCGTTAAACTTGGCTAAGATCCTTGTGGATGAACCGGACTTACTAAAAACTACACTACTGTACGATTAGGTACACTGCCTATAAGTGTTGTAGCAAGGTTTAGGTATATCCACTCTATAAATAAATAAATATCTTGTATAAAATTGTATCGTATTTAATAGTATTTCCTCGTAAAATTAATACTATTCCGTATACCCCTCGCATAACATCAAGTATTTTTGGCGCCGCTGCCGGGGAACTGCTTAACCGCCGGAAGTGAAACGCTATATATATAAAAAAAAATTATTAAGTTCTTTGTATAAAAATATACGTTTTAAATATTAAAAAATACGAAAATATAAAAAGAAAAATATCTATATATTTATTTTTAAGAATTTGTTTAAAATATATAAAGTTAAAAAGTATTTTTATTTCTATTTTAGTTTTTCAATATAAGTATTTTATTATTTTATATAAATATTTATTTATATTAAAAACAGAAAAACAGAAAAAAAAAATATTTAAAGTAATCGGGCCGAGGACTGTAGCAGCCCAACACCTGGCCCGAAACCCTACTCTATGCGACCGTATGAATTTATAACGCGAAGACCATGCGATCGCATGACTTGATTTGACAGGCCTGGTAACCTCAGCCGACAGTTTAGGGTTTAATTTAATTATAATTATTATTATTAACCCTAATTAGGGTTTATTAATTAATTAATTTCTAATATTAGTTTTAGTTTAGTTTTATTTAATTTTTATTATTTAGTTTAATTAGTTGTATTAATATATAAAAATTAATACTTTTATAAATAAATAATATAAAAATAATATTTTTATAAAAATTGTATTTTTTTTACAACTTTAAGTTTTATTTTTATATTTTATATCTTTTTATTCGTAATTTGTATTTTTCGTTCGTATTTAGTTTTAAGTCTAGTTTTTGCCGTAGTTATTTTATATTTCTAGATTTTTAGGTTTTGCCGTAAAATCCCTTAAGTACTTTTTCTTTAGACTAAGATTTAGGTGCTTTAGAATTTTGCGACGCCGTTTTATAAATTTTAGTACTTTTTAAGTTATTGCCGTTTTGGATATAGAATTTCTTTAAGCTTTAATACCTTTAGACGCAACTTTTAATTCTTAGTTTTTAGACTTTTAAGTTTCGACGCGCTACGTTCTTTTTATTATTTTACGACATTTTATTTTTCGAAATTTTTCGACGCACTTTTTCTTTTTCATCGACGCTCTAGTTTTTAGGACATAGAATTTTCTATTTCTTCTCTAAAATTTCTTTAAATTTCAACTAAAAATTATTTTATGTGGTTAAATTGATAGATATACAAAATTTTCTGGTTCGTTGTAATAGTTGGATTTGTTAGTGGCGAGTTGTGGGCTTCCGATTTAAAGGGTCCTGGCTACCTGCTGCATCTATTGGCTATTCCAAACGTGGGCAAAATCAGAAAAGTCTATTAATTTGATAACTTATATAATTTTTATCTTTTATAACTAATAGGATATTCAGTGAATGCACCGAGCAAAACGTTCACCACCTTTTATACGTTCACCACCTGTAACTCGATCAAGACATCTAGCCAATATTATCGCCGTTGATTTTTCTTTAGAATCGTCATCTAGTCGACCAAGTACTCCAATTTAAATTTCTGATAATCCATTTTTTGAACCCGACTTCACAATTGAGAACCCGGAGGATATTCAGGGACAATTCAGAGATCCTGAACCGTTAATCTTTCCTCCGGAACCACCAATCATTCAAACAGAGATTGTCGAGGAACAACCCATTAAATCAGAATCCTCTAGTGATTCAGATTCAACAAATTCAATAATGGAAAATCTGGAACCTCTAAGTATGGAAGACCGAATGAGAGCTAAACGCACTGGCCAAGGTCACGCAATTACTCAATCAGACATTAATGCGCCAGATTATGAAATTAAAGGACAAATCCTACACATGGTAATAAATCAATGCCAATTTAGTGGTGCGCCGAAGGAAGATCCAAATGAACATCTTCGTACCTTTAATAGGATCTGTACTCTATTTAAAATAAGAGAAGTGGAGGATGAACAGATATATCTCATGTTATTTCCCTGAACTTTAAAGGGAGAAGCCAAAGATTGGTTAGAATCGTTACCTGAAGGGGCGATTGATACATGGGACGTTTTAGTTAAAAAATTTCTTAAACAATTCTTTCCGGCATCTAAAGACGTAAGACTTCAAGGAGAAATTGTTACGTTCACACAAAAGCCAAATGAAACTCTATATGAAGCGTGGACAAGATTTGGAAAGTTATTGAGAGGATGTCCGCAACATGGTTTAGACACTTGTCAAATAGTACAAATATTCTACCAAGGATGCGACATCACTACAAGAAAAGACATCGATATAGCAGCTGGTGGTTCCATTATGAAGAAAACCGCAACTGACGCTTACAAAATTATTGATAACACTGCTTCCCACTCACATGAGTGGCATCAAGAAAAAGATATCCTTAGATCATCTAAAGCAGCTAGAGCCGATTCTAGCCATGACTTTGATTCCATTTCCGCAAAGATAGATGCTGTCGAGAGACGAATGGAAAAGATGACTAAAGATATTCACTCAATACGAATTAGTTGTGAGCAGTGTGGAGGACCACATTTGACAAAAGATTGTCTCAGTATTAAACAAACAATGGAACAAAGAGAGAATGTTTCATACATGAACCAAAGGCCTGGAAATAATTATCAGAATAATTATCAACCGCCAAGACCGATCTACAATCAAAATCAGAATTATAACCGAAATGTTCCATACAACAATCAACAAGGTCCTAGCAATCAACAAGTATCTAACAATACTTACAATCAGCAAAGACCTATTTTTCTAAACAAACCACCACAAACCGATGATAAAAAGCCAAATTTAGAAGATATTATGTCGAAGCTAGTTGAATCTCAAACGCAGTTTTTCACATCTCAGAAACAAACCAATGAACAAAATGCTCAAGCATTTAGAAATCAACAAGCTTCTATTCAAAATTTGGAACAAGAAGTAAGTAACCTAGCAAGGTTAATAGGTGAAAGAAAACTGGGAAGTCTACCTAGTGATACAAATGCTAACCCCCGGAATGAAACAGCTAAAGCCATTACCACAAAAAGTGGTATTACACTTAAACCACCTGAAATACCTATAATTTATGATGACTCTATTCCTACTCCACAAGAACTGCAACCTGAGCAAGATAAGAAAATAGAACCGGTAGTTGAAAAGGTTAATGAAGATAACACAGTTAAAGCTAAACCTTATGTTAAACCATATCAACCACCACTTCCTTACCCGAGTAAAATGAGAAAAGAGAGACTTGAAGCCGAGCAATCCAAATTCTTGGATATGTTTAAACAAATAAATATTAATCTTCCTTTCATTGATATGATTTCAGGAATGTCGAGATATGCTAAATTTCTGAAAGATCTAATCACAAATAGAAAGAAAATGGAAGAACTCTCGGCTGTTACCATGAATGCTAATTGTTCTACAGTACTGTTGAATAAGATACCAGAAAAACTTTCAGATCCAGGAAGTTTCACAATTCCATGTTTTTTGGGTAGTCTTAGTTCAATAGAAGCATTGGCAGACTTAGGTGCTAGTATAAATTTAATGCCATATTCACTATACGCTAACCTAGACCGTGGAGAATTGAAACCAACACGAATAAGCATACAACTAGCCGATCGATCAGTAAAATATCCTAGAGGGATAATGGAGAACATGCTTGTTAAAGTTGGTACTTTAGTATTCCAGTAGATTTTGTTATTCTGGACATGGAAGAAGATTCTCGAGTTCCTCTCATATTAGGAAGACCATTCTTAAACATGGCTAAAGCAATAATAGACGTGTTCGGTAAGAAACTGACCCTAAGTATAGAGGACGAGAGTGTTACCTTTTCAGTTGATAGAGCCATGCAACAACCGCAATCTGCAGATGATACATGTTATTATATTCAAACTATAGATTCACATGCAGAATTGTTAGAAGAATTTCCAGAATTACAAGGAACAGGAGAATGTTCTTTAGGAGAAGGAACTGAACCAATTGATGAAGCTGAAATGTTAGCTACACTTATGGCTAATGGGTATGAACCAACAACAGAAGAAATTCAAATGTTAAAAAAAGAAGACAGATATCGATATAAATCATCGATAGAAGAACCACCAACATTAGAGTTAAAGCCACTTCCAAACCATTTGGAATACGCTTATTTACATGGTGAATCTGAATTACCTGTAATAATATCGTCTTCTCTTACTAAAAATGAAAAATCTCAACTCATTTCTGTGCTAAAAGCTCATAAACCAGCTATTGCATGGTAGATTCATGACATTAAAGGAATAAGTCCTTCGTATTGCATACATAAAATCCTTATGGAAGAAGGTCATAAAACGTATGTGCAACGCCAACGAAGACTAAATCCCAATATGCAAGATATTGTTAAGAAAGAAATAATTAAACTGCTAGATGCAGGTTTAATTTATCCAATCTCTGATAGTCGATGGGTAAGCCCAGTTCAATGTGTACCTAAGAAGGGTGGCATGACTGTCATCACAAATGAGAAAAATGAGCTTATTCCTACTAGGACTGTAACAGGATGGCGTGTTTGTATTGATTATAGAAAATTAAATGATGCCACCAGAAAAGATCACTTTCCCTTACCTTTCATTGATCAAATGTTGGAAAGATTAGCCGGAAATAGTTACCATTGTTTTCTTGATGGTTTTTCCGGATATTTTCAAATTCCAATAGCACCCGAAGACCAAGAGAAAACCACATTCACGTGCCCTTATGGTACTTTTGCTTACAAACGCATGCCATTTGGACTTTGCAACGCCCCTGCAACCTTTCAAAGGTGCATGATGGCGATTTTTCACGACATGATAGAAGAATGCATGGAAGTTTTCATGGATGACTTTTCAGTCTTCGGTGATACTTTTGAAACATGTCTAGTTAATCTTGAACGAATGCTTATTAGATGCGAACAATCAAATCTAGTTCTTAATTGGGAGAAATGCCATTTCATGGTTAAAGAAGGCATCGTTCTTGGTCATAAAATTTTAAATGAAGGAATTGAAGTGGATAGAGCTAAAGTAGATGTAATTGCTAAACTTCAACATCCTACCAATGTTAGAGGAGTTAGGAGTTTTCTAGGGCATGCAGGTTTTTACCGACGTTTCATAAAAGATTTTTCTAAAATTGCCACTCCTATGAATAAACTCCTAGAAAAGGATGCTCCATTCATCTTTTCAGATGAATGCATCAAATCTTTTAATATTCTTAAAGAAAAACTCACTAATGCTCCGATCATGATAACTCCAAATTGGAATCTACCGTTTGAACTTATGTGCGATGCAAGTGATTTTGCAATGGGAGCTGTTTTAGGACAAAGGATTGAAAAACGATTTCAACCTATTTATTATGCTAGTAAGACGTTACAAGGAGCACAAACGAATTATACAACTGCTGAAAAAGAACTCCTTGCTATTGTCTTTGCTTTTGACAAATTTCATTCATATCTCATTCTAGCTAAAACGGTGGTCTATACCGATCATTCTGCTCTTAGATACCTATTTTCAAAACAAGATGCCAAACCAAGATTAATCCGTTGGATCTTACTCTTACAAGAGCTCGATATTGAAATTCGAGATAAAAAGGGAGCAGAAAATCTCACCGCTGATCATCTTTCTCGTCTTGAAAATTCTGAATTAGAAGTTCTAAATGAATCGGCCATACAAGATAACTTTCCTGATGAATATCTATTGAAAATAGATTATAGTGAAATTCCATGGTTTGCGGACTTTGCAAACTATTTAGTATGTGGATTCCTTGAAAAAGGATTGTCGTACCAAAAACGAAAGAAATTTTTTAGTGATATAAAACACTATTTATAGGAAGATCCACATTTGTTTAAAAGTTGTCTCGATGGAATAATACGCCGATGTGTATTCGGAGATGAAGCTAGTCAAATCTTAAACCATTGTTACACAGGACCAACAGGAGGGCATTATGGGCCTCAACTTACAGCAAGAAAAGTTTACGATGCTGGATTCTATTGGCCTACAATATTCAAAGACGCACACCTTCTTTGCAAATCCTGTGATGCATGTCAAAGGGCCAGAAAAATAAGTCAACGTGATGAAATGCCACAAAATGTCATTCAAGTATGTGAAGTATTTGACATTTGGGGTATTGACTTTATGGGTCCATTTCTAAAATCTCATAATAATCTCTACATTCTCGTTGCCATTGATTATGTATCTAAATGGGCGGAAGCACAAGCTCTTCCAACTAACGATGCACGAGTTGTAGTCAACTTTTTAAAACGTCTTTTTGCTAGGTTCGGAACACCGAAAGCTTTAATAAGTGATCGGGGTACTCATTTTTGTAACAATCAACTTGAGAAAGTTCTCAAAAGATATGGAGTAACTCATAAAATCTCAACCGCTTATCATCCACAAACAAGTAGACAAGTTGAAAATACCAACCGAGCATTAAAACGTATTCTAGAGAAAACCGTAGGATCAAATCCGAAGGAATAGTCCATGAAATTAGAGGATGCACTCTGGGCTTTTAGAACAGCCTACAAAACTCCAATTGGAACCACACCTTTTAGACTCGTTTACGGAAAAGCATGTCATCTTCCAGTAGAAATTGAACATAAAGCATTTTGGGCTTTGAAGACATGTAATCTTGATTTGCATGAAGCTGGACGTCTACGGTTAAGTCAACTAAATGAATTAGAAGAATTAAGACATGAAGCATACGAAAATTCGTTAATCTATAAGGAAAGAACGAAGAAATGGCATGATAAAAGAATCAGAAGTTTAAAAGAATTTAAAGAAGGAGACAGAGTTCTTCTTTTCAATTCACGATTCAAGCTATTTCCTGAAAAATTGAAATCAAGATGGTCTGGACCATTCATAGTCAAAAGAGTTTTCCCGTACGGAATAGTAGAATTAATAAATTCAAATGGGATTGAATTTAAAGTTAATGGTCACAGAGTTAAACATTACATAGATAGTCCGATGGAAGTTGAAGATGAAGTTAATCACAATTTTGACACCACAGCTAACTAAGTGTGGGAAGGTTCGAATCTTTTTAAGGTAATATATATTTCTGTTAGAGTTAGATATTCTATTTTCGTGTAGTTCTCAAGAATGGAATCCGAATGGTCTTTCCCTAGCAGACCCTAAAGAACTAGTCTTCTCCCCCCATTCTGAATTTTTATTTTTTTTAGGTTTTACGAGATGAAGAATTCCTTTGATCTGAACCATGGTCTAATGCTACACGCTATGATTACTAAACATAATAATGACACACTTCCGAGTGAACTGGTATCATTCATAAGAGAAAAAATGGACGGAGTAAGAAAAGAACTCAGAAAAGATCATCATAAGATACATTTTGGTAAAGGAAAATCAAAATCCGCAACAAAAAGATGAGCACGACACCTTGAAAGATGTTATAAATGCGGAAAGTGGTCACACGAAGGTAAATGTTCAAATAATCAAACATATTCAAATACTGAATTTGTTACTCTATGCAGAGAAGGACCGTTTATATGTTTAGAAGAAAAGATATTGAAGATTCGAGGTTATGCATATGTAGCTATGGAGAACCAAATCACACGACTCTCCTATGAGTCGGCTAAAGCAGGTCTCTGAGAATTCTTTCTCATAGGTAAGTATGTACAGTTTTTATTTTTATTTTTATTGTTTTTAACCTTTTGATAATAAACGCTAAATCGTTCGCTATAAAGTATTAAATTGGTATTCAATAAAATTAGGTATGCGTAACCGAAATTATTGATATCATACAAAAATTTATTACATCACTGCGAAATTTACCGTTTATTCTTAAGGTATAAATATCTTTAATCAATCAAACCAAAATATTTCAAAAATTCGTCAGGAGTAAAACTAGGTTATGGAATCGAAATTACTTTACCGAAAAGAGGGGCGTATATTTTTGATAATATTTGATTGATTAAAGTGGGATAAAAGACCAAAAAGATTTTTAATTTTTACCATGTTTTTAAATTTAATATATAAATATTAAATTAATATTGTAAATTTTTTAAAATCAATATATTTAAGTTTGTAAATATTTGAAAAATTAATATTTTTAATATAAGTTTGTATGCATAAAAACAAAAAATATAATATAAGTTTGGTGTGAATTTTTAATTCTAATAATATGAATTTTTAATTTTATGCATTTTAAATTTAAGTTTGGTGTGAATAAAAAAAAATTTTTTACTTTATTTCACTAAGTTAAAAATTTGATTTTTAAAAATTCGTCGTGAGGTGAAAACTAGGTCGTTGAATCGAAATTGCTTTACCCAAGGGAGGGATGAGAATTTTTATTATCATTATTTTTAAACCTTATTGAATTAAAGTATGCCAAAAACATTAAAAAAAAACTCAAAAATCTTTACTTTTAAAACCGCGCTTAAAACGTGACAAATTTTTAAAATTTTGTCGAGGGACGGACTAGGACAACGATCCGAAATGCCCTCATCCTAAAAAGAAATAAAATTTTAATTTTTAATTAATTATATGTTTTATTAGTAATGGTTTTTATAAATAAAAAAAAAAAGACCCAATGCGATCGCATGGGGTTCCTTCACAAACACCATGCGGTCGCATGGTGCCAAAAAACTGGGCAGATCATAAACTTCCAGCGAGCTGTTCTGTAACCACACTTCACACACACAAACACATACGAACACACACATAAACCCTCTCAAATTTCATCAATTTTTCACCAAAAGTCACCAAATTTCTTGCTATAATCCGCTCTAATCATGAATTTGATAAGAAGTTTATCAAGAAGGGTAACAATTACACCCCTAAACCTCTTTAAATATGATTTTTAGTGTTCTTGATCTATAATTTACCTAATTTAATTTTGTTAATTTCTAGTGTAATTAGAGTTAAATTGTTAGTATATTATGCATGTATAACCTAGATTGATGCTATTTAACATGATTTGAAGTCAAAAACTTCAAAAATTTTAGGAATCTAGGGTTTGTGTTCTTGAGCAATTTGGGGCTTTTTGATATAAACAGGTTATGACCGATTTTTGTCATGAATTATTGCTAAATTAAGTAGTGTAACATATTTAGGTAGCTAAATGATCCAAACTTTGATCCTAAACATGATTTTTGAGAATTAAAGTGGACTTTTTAGGTATAAAATTCATGAGCTTGATTAAATTGATGTAAATGCCATTTGAAACTTGTTTAATTGCTAGTAATGATTATTTTAACATGTTATTTGAGTTGAATGCTTATGAACTTTGTAAACATTTTCATATATGCTTATTTGAAAAAGTGTAGAATTGTTAAACATGTTATTGTAATTGTTTCAAGTTGTTATTTTGCTAACAGTAATACATATTTGGATGCACAAAATTTGTGTTTAATGTGTTTTGCGGAGATTTACTAATACTGATGGTGCATCATCATCATCTAGACAACCTGCTCCAGAACCTGAACCGGAAATGCAATATGAACCGGAACAACAACAGGAACAACAACAACAACCTGATCAACACGTACCTTATTATGATCCGCAACAAGAATATATTGATGCCTACGTAGTATTTCCGATGCATCCGATAGTACAACACCCAACGATTCATGAAGAACAGTTGCATCCCAATTTGAGATTTGATCGGAGTTAGAGAGATTACCCGACATATCAAAGTAATAAATTCAAACTGGTAACGAAAAATGTAGAAGTGCCAAGGGTAATCGATTGTGAGCCTTTGGAAAGGGTCCAACTTGCTAACTCAGTTAGACAGCATCTGATCCAATGGTATCGCAGCTCTTCTTTTCTCAATTGGGAACGTTTATTCACCATTCGTAGGCCTGTATATAAGGAATGGTGCGTTGAGCTTATGAGTACTATTTCACTTAATGCGGATGTAGTTAGATTAGATGATAGAAGTTTTCTTAGATTTATACTTGGCCGTAGGATGTACAGGATGTCCATGCTGGACATGGCCAGGGCTTTACAGATATATACGCCCGCTGAATTACTATTACCCGATTGTACAAATTTGATTTATCATGGTGAAAGGGTAGATAGGAATTTTGATGCTAACGCCATCTGGAGGCGTATGTCAGATTATAATATTTTTGGGCGGGCAGGAACACACTCCTACTTACATATTAACAGAGCCGAGCTTCGTATAATTCATAGATTTCTGGCTAACTCGATTACACAGAGAGGTCACAACAAGGAGAAAATGACCTTACATGATTTATTTTACCTTAAGTGTATTCGAGACCCAAGAGGCTTTGTTAATATCCCCTACTGTGTTGGTTTTTATTTGTCTAAGATAGTGGAAGGAATACAGGAAAGGGGAATAATAGAAGGAGGTATTTTTGTTACTCTCATTGGAGAGTATTTGGGTGTAGATAGGGATCAAGGGGGTCCACTCTTGGTTTGTAGGGAACAGGATGATACTTTAGGATTGAAGGTCTATCAGGGTGCTAAGGTATTGAAGAGCAGGCGCAATCAGGCAGTACCCGATGTTGGTCATCATCCACAGGTAGAGAGAGGTTCAGATGAGGAAATGAAGGAAGCGGATGACATTAGGGATGTCATTAGGGAGTCTATGACTGACGTCTTCCAGCGTATAGATGAGGTAGAAATGACAAACGAGGATAGATTTAGTCGGTTAGAGCAGTGGCAAGCCCGGAAAGAGTACGAGCATTCCAGGCAACGACAGCATGATAGATGGGACTATCATCAGCGTCAGATCATGAGTCGGCTATCACCTCAGGATCACTACGTACCGACCCGACCCGCTTACTATCCTCCACACCAGCCCGATATGAGACCACCATATACTCTCTACGACCCTAACCAGGCCTGTCAGTACACCTATCACCAACCATGGAACCCGACCGACGACATGAACTGGAACCCCTATCCAGATTGATATAGTTCCCGTTGGTGATTTCTATGATTTTTAACTTTTTATTATTTTTATTTATTTATGTTTAAACATATTATATTGTGATACTTTTATATAATTTTTAATATTTTTATTATGTTGTACTAATATTTCATATTTGATTTGAAAGTGAGATTTTAAGTCCCATTTCAAATTACCATGCATGTTTATATTTGTATTGTATGTATTTTATATTATATACACAACAGGGTAAAACAACGCATTTTCAAAGACTGGCATTAAGTTCAGCAAAAGCTACTAATTTTGACGACAAAACGAAAAACAAATGTGATGTAACAACAAGACGGAATGAACAAATGATGTGCACCATTTATCATTCAACAAACAAACGCCAATATGTTTGAAAACTTTGGTAAAATTTGATCATTTTTCTACGCTAATCACCCTCAATAATTTAAATTGTTACTGATTTCTTGAAAATGAGGGCATTGCAAGATCTTAAGCGTGGGAAGGGGTTAAATTCTTTCGGATTTTTAAAATTTTTTGACTAAAACACTTGGTTACCATTAAAAATACTAGTAACGCAGTAGTTGTATTAGAATCTAGTGCTCTCTGATAATAAAGAACAGCCCTAGTCTTATATACTGACTACCCAATTCTAGTAAAATTTTTCAAAATTTTCAATTAAATGAACTCAAAATCTTGTTTATACATATTTATGAGCAATAAAACTAGGTGTTAACACCGAAATTATTGTTACCTCAGAAAGGACATAAATTGAGAAACAACCTAAAATGTTAGAATTCATTTAAAATAGAATAGAGGACAATAAAAAGGCAAAGAAAGGAAAATAAAAGCCAAGTGTGGAAAAAATTTACCAAGTTATTTAAAACATATATCACATATTTTTGTACAAATAAGTGAAGATACTTTTGTTTTGGACAAAATTATCCATTTTACCCAGTAAATTGTAATATATTTGAAAGAAAGATGGATCTACATGATGAATCAATTCCATCATTAAAAGAAAGTAAAGTCTTCCGAAAAAGACACGCGCTTCTTGATTTAGGTCAGGAAGTTGTCGTTCAGACCAGCTGTAGGTTGACGAAAAATCTAGAAAAGTCATCACTAAAATCAGCAGGAAATCAACGGACCTCAGCATCAAATAGGGTCGCCAAGTGGTCAGACTTATCCTAACCATGAGAGGATCTGTCTCGTAAAATGGGGAGGGCGTCGTGCAAATTAGCTTGATAAGACTAATGAATCAGACCCCCAGAAAGGATAATCTCCTTAAAGATTATAAATCAGCTTTTAAGACTGATATTACTCAATCCTTGAGATTGATTTTTAAAGATTGAGAATTACAAACTCATGGAATTCGATGATATCTAAACTCGAGCTTGAACGAGAAAATATTTTGATCAAAATTACAAACCGATTTGTTTTCTGAAAACCCATTTTAATGCGTTCATTACCATTGAACGTAAAATCCTAGGAATTCACTTGGAATTCATTAGGTGACCTGAACCAAATCGGGTGTCAACCGTAAGAACGGTGGTTACATAGCATGGTCAAAGACAGGACCTTGTGCCAGACCAAAAAACTATTGTGTGAGCTTTACTATTGCTCCTACATAGGATAGTAATTGCATCCGACACGATATATACCATAATTAAAAGCATGTCACGAGACATTGCCTTAACAGTTGCTTGTTCAACGCTTTCCATTACAACCGGACGGTAGTTTACCGAAAGGTAATATACGGAGCAAGTATACTGGACGTGTTGCTTTTCCAAAACAAGGTTAGCAAGTGGGTGACACAAAACTGCAAGTTTTGAGCTAAAATTTTAAAATCTGAAACCCACCAAACCCACAAAAACAATTTTGCAAACACCGGTGAAGGGTTATTCCGGAAAACTTATCTAGGGTAAAAGCTAGATTTAATTTTCAAAAGATCAAATGTTTTCATAAAGATCCAATTTCCTAAAGGATCTAAATTTTCATAGTCATGTGGGACTGTAAACCACAACATTACTATCATTGTTTATACCGTCGTATAGAAATCACTGATGTACAAAGTGTGAAGAATAAAGAAGTGATTCTAGTATTTTTATTTCAAGACTACATTGCTTGAGGACAAGCAACGCTCAAGTGTGGGAATATTTGATAATGCTAAAAACGAACATATATTTCATAGCATTATCCCTCAAGAAAGACAAGCTTTTAGTTGCAATTGTTCTATTTACAAGTGATATTTGTTTAAATAATAAAAGGTGAAGACAAAAGATAGATTCAACGATTTGAAGACGCAAATGACCAAAAAGCTAAAAAGTACAAAGTACAATCAAAGTGGTTCAAATTATTGATGAGAAACGTCTCAAAATTACAAGAATACAATACGCAAAACGCAAAATACAAGATATTAAATTGTACGCAAGGACGTTCAAAAATCCAGAACCGGGACCAAAGTCAACTCTCAACGCTCGACGCAACGGACTAAAAATTACAAGTCAACTATGCACATAAATATAATATAATATATAAATAATTCTTAAAATTATATATATATATATATATATATATATATATATATATATATATATATATATATATATATTATATATATAAATCGTCAGCAAAGAAGAAAACAAAGACATGTGAGCTGAAAAAGTAGGCCATGCGATCGAATAGCCAGGAAGGCCAAAAACCATGCGATCGCATGGTGTCCTGTAGCAGCAGACATCCTATAAATTTCGCGTGTTCTGGCCATTTATTAATACATCTTTTTCTTTCTCCATCTCTCAAACGTGTATATATATATATATATATATATATATATATATATATATATATATACACTATAATTTTAATTTTAATTTTAATTTTAATTTTAATTTTAATAATAAGAGTATGTTAGCGAATGTTGTAAGGGTGTAAGTCGAAATTCTGTCCGTGTAACGCTACGCTATTATTAATCATTGTAAGTTATGTTCAACCTTTTTAAATTAATGTCTCGTAGCTAAGTTATTATTATGCTTATTTAAGCCGAAGTAATCGTGATGTTGGGCTAAATATTAAAATTGGGTAATTGGGCTTTGTACCATAATTGGGGTTTGGACAAAAGAACGACACTTGTGGAAATTAGACTATGGGCTATTAATGGGCTTTATATTTATTTAATTAAATGATAGTTTGTTAATTTAATATAAATATTTACAATTGGACGTACCTATAAATAACCATATACACTCGATCGGACACGATGAGCGGGATATTTATAAGTACTAATAATCGTTCATTTAACCGGACACGGGAATGGATTAATAGTCAATGGACTTATTAAAATAGGGGTGAATTATATACAAGGACACTTGGTGTAATTATAGTTTAAGTCCCCAATTAGTTGGAATATTTGACTTCGGATATAAGGATAATTTGACGAGGACACTCGCACTTTATATTTATGACTGATGGACTGTTATGGACAAAACCAGACGGACATATTTAATAATCGAGGACAAAGGACAATTAACCCATGGGAATAAACTAAAATCAACACCTCAAACATCATGATTACGGAAGTTTAAATAAGCATAATTCCTTTATTTCATATTTAATTGCACTTTTAATTATCTCACTTTAATTTATTGTCACTTTTAATTATCGTACTTTTTAATTATCACAATTTTATTTATAGTCATTTTATTTATCGCACTTTTATTTATCGCAATTTCATTATCATTATTTACTTTACGCTTAAAATTAAGTTATATTTATATATTTAATATTTTACATTAGGTTTTAACTGCGACTAAAGTTTTAAAATCGACAAACCGGTCATTAAACGGTAAAAACCCCCTTTTATAATAATAATACTACTTATATATATTTATATATTTACAAATATAGTTTTAAAAATATAGCGTTAAACTTGGCTAAGATCCCTGTGGACGAACCGGACTTACTAAAAACTACACTACTGTACGATTAGGTACACTGCCTATAAGTGTTGTAGCAAGGTTTAGGTATATCCACTTTATAAATAAATAAATATCTTGTGTAAAATTGTATCGTATTTAATAGTATTTCCTTGTAAAATTAATACTATTCCGTATACCCCTCGCATAGCATCATTCACAAAATCATCACCATGCATCTTATTTTGACTGCATTATCAACGGACGTAGTATTGTAAACTATTATTTGCGGTGATTGTCTATATATAGAAATCATCAAACGTCAAAACCTTGGAATTTGATATTCAATTATGGTGTGCCTTTTCAAAAGATTGCAATGTTTACAAAACGTATCATGTAGAGGTCAGTACCTCACTGTGAAATTGATGAATGATGTATTCATCCAAATGGGTTTGGACGGGTCATCACACAAGCTTATGACATTTTCTAGGGATGTCAAATTTTATGAACAAATATTTCCTTTTAAAATGTCATCTAAAATGACAGTTGATGATTTTCCAGGTCTGGATCACTTGAACTTCTTTGATAATAAGTCCCTTTATGATAACCCTAGTGATCCCAATGATGATAAAAATAATAATACAGACAACGGTGATGGCAAGAGGGTCACTGTATTAGGAAGTAGTAGTCATGAGTCAACTGGTGGTTCATCTACTACTATAGAACATGACCTAAATTGTAATAATAGATCCAGTGATAAGGGCAATGATGGTTCTGTAATAGATAGGGTGAACACTGGAAATGTTCATAGTCAAACCTCTACCAATACTATTGACCCTAATGCAACACATGTTGATTTTGATCATATAAATTCTGAGGGTAGTCAAGTTGAACTTGCTTCTTCTTTAAGGAGATCAACTAGGGAAGTCAAAACTCCAAAGAAATTTGAAGATTTTGTCTTAAATAACAAAGTAAAATTTGGTTTGGATAAAGTTGTTAACTATTCAAAACTGTCAACAGAAATTTTTTGTTTTGTGTCAATGTTGAATAAAATTGTTGAACCTAAGAACTATTTTGAAGCTTCTAAAGATCCTAGGTGGGTTGAAGCTATGAATAAAGAAATGGAAGCTTTGCACAGAAATAATACATGGATTATCACAGATTTACCACCTAATAGGAAACCAATAGGTTGCAAATGGGTGTATAAAGTTAAATACAAGTTATCTGGTGAAATAGAGAGATTTAAGGCTAGGCTAGTTGCAAAAGGTTATAGTCAAAAAGAAGGTGTTGACTTTGATGAAACCTTTTCACCTGTGGTGAAAATGGTTACTGTGAGATGTGTGTTAACATTAGCTGTGCATAATTGTTGGTCTATTTTTCAGTTCGACATAAACAATGCTTTTTTGTATGGTGACTTAGATGAGGATGTCTACATATCACTCCCTTTGGGTTTTTTTTTATAAACATGAAACAAAAGTGTGTAAATTGACAAAATCTTTGTATGGTTTGAAACAAGCACCAAGGAAATGGAATGAAAAACTCTCTAGTTGTTTAATCAATCAAGGTTTTGTTCAAAGCAAAAATGATTATTCTTTATATACTAAGACTGATAATGAAACAACCCAACCCGTATTCCATACGATAAATTTTTTTCTTTTTAAATAATACACATTTACGCGCCAATAAAATATGTAAACCATTCCACAAGTTCCATTTAAAACGTACCACAATTTAAATGTTTACAAGGCACGAAGGCCATTAATTAAGTTTAATACAAGTTCGACCCACTACAAATGATAGTTTATAATCAAAACGACACTTCGAGCATGGTTTGGGACTAAACTACCCAAAACGTTAGGCCAACTTCCAAAAGCTCCAAAGAAACATCATCAAAGGACACCTAGTGCCCAACAACCCCTTTTCCCCTATCCGCACCTGCATCTAAAAAGATAAACAACCAGAGGGGTAAGCTAATTGCTTAGTGAATGCAATAATTTTACATGTTCATATATAATCTACTTACTTGCAATCACTTACACAATACCGCATACAAGCTAGCAATTCGATAACCATGCAAACATCATGCATAAACTACTATCCACAATTCACAAAAGCTAGCAACAACAATAGCATATAGTTCACAATTTAATATGCTAGATACGAATTCACACAACCATGGTTAACCAATCGTACAAGGGAACGGTACTCGTAAAAGACCGTCGGAGTTCATAACATCCATTAGTGTTACTTAAACACCGCGTAATCACTAATTCCCCCGGGTGATGTCTTGAACGTCGCGACTGACTCACCCTCATGACAATGTGGCGTCTTGAACACCGCTACGATTCCACATGTCATTCAAACCAATGAGTGGTGTCTTGAACACTGCGACAATTCCACTCCTATGACAATGTGGTGTCTTAAACACCGCAACAATACCACATGTCAATCAAACAATGAGTAGTGTCTTGAACACTGCGACAATACTACTCGTTACTTAGAATGTGGTGTCTTGAACACTGCGACAATGCCATATTCATACTACACAAATAAATACATTATATACGTATACGCATAATTATTCCACTCACCTTAATACAAGGATGATGATTATGCACTTCCAAACATCAAAGCAATGTACCTATTACATTAAGTACACTTTCAATACACAACTAGTGGAGCTAACCACATTACTTACACTTGAGCATTTAATGACCCAATAGCATTAAATAGCTCATTTACACTAAAACCGCCCATAAATGGTCAAGACACATATTAAATCACTAAAGCTAGTGATTTAAAGTCTACTACCTTTAACTAACGCAAACTTAGGGTAATTCATACCCATTTCGCCCAAACTAGGTCAACATTACTCTTTTGACCCATTTTAATACTTAAACCTACAATTTTAGTCAAACATGACCCATTTGCAATTCCTCCTTCAATTACAAGTGCATTAGTGACTAAAAACACCATTTAACACTTACAACCTCAAATCATAAGACAAAACCCTAGGTTATGGCCATTAGGGTTTTCTTTCATCAACATGACCGAAATCCACCCATATTACCCCCAAATGGGTCTTACAAGTTCCAAATGAACTAAACCCTAGCATAAACTAATTAAAACTCAAAACATGGAGTTAGGACTTACCAACACTATCCTCTTGTAGCTAAGAATAAGGAGAATAACTTTAATTCTTGCTCCAAGGTTCAATTCACAAATCTCCACTCTCAAATCTCACTTGAAATCAAATGGGTTTTTAAGTTTTGAGAGAAATTAGAGAAAGGAAATGAAAAAAAAAATGAATAATAGAGGATAAGTGGCTGAGACTTAAAGTCTCCATCAGATCTATACGCTAAAAGACGATTTTGCCTTTGAACCACTTATTTTAAAAACAAAATCCGGAACCAGTTCACCCAGTGGGTCGCGGCGCGGCTCCAATTGTCGCGGCACGGCAATTAACGTATTTTACGAGCTTTCTTAAATCATTCCTGACTCAGATTCTAGTTATTGGTCGTGGCGCGGCCTTCTACTCCGCGGTGCGACATTTAAAGGAAAACTCAACCCTTCTTAACATGCCTCCTGACTCTGGTTTGAGTTCAATGTCGAGGCGGGATAAAGGCTTCTGCGGTGCGGCAATGGCCTTCAACTGGCCCATTCGACAACTTACACAACTTAACGATTTATTCAACTTGTACACCTTGTTCACGCTTCCTATGCACGTCTAAACTTCATCTTTTAGTCTCACAAGACTTAACATCAACAAGGGCCCATGCGTATACTCATACATGCATATATTCTAAACACATATATATACTCATACATGCATATATTCTAAACACACACACACACACACACATATATATATATATATATATATATATATATATATATATATATATATATATATATATATATATATATATATATACACAATAACTAGCACTTAGGTCTTTTAATCACATAAATGCACAAGTTATAAGCGTACTAATAATTAAGTATGTACCTTTAGACATGTATAGGAAAAACGGTGTAACGACCCGACTTTTTCGACATGCTTTTGTGCCTTGTGTTTTTGCGAAACTGCGTGCTTGTGCGTACTGTGCTATCTTATACTATGAAATCTTAATACACGTGGTTTACTTTCATTTATATGTTAAAACGTGCCTTAGAGTACATAGGATACTTAACTTGATCATCGGAAGCCTTATTGACCGTTAGTGTCACTTGACGTTACGAACAAACTGCGAACCGCGCACACGTTCAACTTTTGTCGTAATCGGAATATTATGACTACAAAATATTAATTATTATTTTATAATAATAATTACTTGGGTTTAGGATGCTTAATTACGCGTAGTAATTTAATTATGCTTACTAGTTAGTCTTGTTGGACTTTCTACCTTGTTGGACTTAAGCCCACCCTACTCTAGCTAGTAGCCCATTTATTTAGCCTACTTATTAATTACTAGTGACCCAATAATAAGTAAGATAAATGCTCATTTATTAGAGGGAACATACTAGCATTTGTGTCAAGTATTATCCTTAATGTTGCATGGGATCCCAATATAAGCACTTACTTTCCACAACCATTAACCAAAAAGTAAATCTTGTCCCCCCTCCCCCTACCAAAACCTACGGCCCTAATGGCCTCCCCCACCCTCATTTCCTATAAATACCACCCTTATTCCATCCATTTAACACTTGCTCTCATTTGTATTTCACACACACTTACTCTCTTATTTCCTTTCTAGTCTTTCTCACTCTAAAACTTGTAAGTTTTTGATTTTTCTTCTTCTTCTTCTCCTTTCCTTTTTGTGATCATCATCATTCTTTAAAAGATCAAGCTTTTTAGCTTTTGATCTTGATTACATCTTGTAGATTCAAGCATGAATCCTTCAAGAACATGGAAGATTTAAGCTTTCTAGCTTTGAATCTTCACCTACTTTATAGATCTACATCTTTTTATCTTTAATCTTGTTATTTTGTTGTAAAGATTCAAACTTTTGTTTGTAATCTTCATGTATCTTAAAGATCCAAGCTTTATGCTTCAAGATCTTCAAGAACAATCAAGATGCAAACTTTCTAGCTTGGATCTTCATATATTTTGTTGAATCTAAGTTTTCTAACTTATGATCTCATTATTTTATTATAAAGATCAAAACTTGTGTTTATGGTCTTCATATAACTTAAAGATCTAAGCTTTATGCTTCAAGTTCTTCAAGAACACTAAAGGTTCAAGCTTTCTAGCTTTGTGACCTTATAACTTGTGTGAAAGGGATCCAAGCTCTCTAGCTTAGGGTTTCATCACTTCATTTGATTTAGATTGTGTTAATACTTGTTTGATTGAAGTAAAGTTTGTAACTTTGTTTGTAAATAGGACTTGTATTTGTGTTAAGACTAAAGATATGATGTTACCTTGTTTCATCATTCATCTAAGACTCTTGAATGAGTTGTGTTCTTACTTGGTCTTAACATATTGTGTGTTGATGGTAGAATCTTGGTCAAGGTAATGCTAACCCATCAACGAGTTGTACACTTGAAGCTACAAGCATCAAGGATGAGAACCGTGATGAGCATCAAGCACTAAGAACCCCACCGGAGCACCTTACACACTGTTTTCGGGATCTGATCAGACAACTTGTGAAATGTCCCATTCTTATTGATTAAAAACGTTCCATATTAATTGATTTCGTTGCGAGATTTTGACCTCTATATGAGACGTTTTTTCAAAGACTGCATTCATTTTAAAACAAACCATAACCTTTATTTCATCAATAAAGGTTTAAAAACGCTTTACGTAGATTATCAAATAATGATAATCTAAAATATCCTGTTTACACACGACCATTACATAATGGTTTTACAATACAAATATGTTACAACAAATTAAGTTTCTTGAATGCAGTTTTTACACAATATCATACAAGCATGGACTCCAAATCTCGTCCTTATTTAAGTATGCGACAGCGGAAGCTCTTAATAATCACCTGAGAATAAACATGCTTAAAACGTCAACAAAAATGTTGGTGAGTTATAGGTTTAACCTATATATATCAAACCATAATAATAGACCACAAGATTTCATATTTCAATACACATCCCATACATAGAGATAAAAATCATTCATATGGTGAACACCTCGTAACCGACATTAACAAGATGCATATATAAGAATATCCCCATCATTCCGGGACACCCTTCGGATATGATATAAATTTCGAAGTACTAAAGCATCCGGTACTTTGGATTGGGTTTGTTAGGTCCAATAGATCTATCTTTAGGATTCGCGTCAATTAGGGTGTCTGTTCCCTAATTCTTAGATTACCAGACTTAATAAAAAGGGGCATATTCGATTTTGATAATTCAACCATAGAATGTAGTTTCACGTACTTGTGTCTATTTTGTAAATCATTTATAAAAGCTGCATGTATTCTCATCCCATAAATATTAGATTTTAAAAGTGGGACTATAACTCACTTTCACAGATTTTTACTTCGTCGGGAAGTAAGACATGGCCACTGGTTGATTCACGAACCTATAATAATATATACATATATATCAAAGTATGTTCAAAATATATTTACAACACTTTTAATATATTTTGATGTTTTAAGTTTATTAAGTCAGCTGTCCTCGTTAGTAACCTACAACTAGTTGTCCACAGTTAGATGTACAGAAATAAATCGATAAATATTATCTTGAATCAATCCACGACCCAGTGTATACGTATCTCAGTATTGATCACAACTCAAACTATATATATTTTGGAATAAACCTCAACCCTGTATAGCTAACTCCAACATTCACATATAGAGTGTCTATGGTTGTTCCGAAATATATATAGATGTGTCGACATGATAGGTCGAAACATTGTATACGTGTCTATGGTATCTCAAGATTACATAATGTAGTGACCCAAACTTTTCCATGTTTATATATATTAATTGAGATTGATATTTACATGATTAAATGTTTCCAACATGTTAAGCAATCAAACTTGTTAAGACTTGATTAATTGAAATATGTTTCATATAGACAATTGACCACCCAAGTTGACCGGTGATTCACGAACGTTAAAACTTGTAAAAACTATATGATGACATATATATAGGTATATATATATATATATATATATATATATATATATATATATATATATATATATATATATATATATATATATATATAGTTAACATGATACTATGATAAGTAAACATATCATTAAGTATATTAACAATGAACTACATATGTAAAAACAAGACTACTAACTTAATGATTTTTAAACAAGACATATATGTAACGATTATCGTTGTAAAGACATTTAATGTATATATATCATATTAAGAGATATTCATACATGATAATATCATGATAATATAATAATTTAAAATCTCATTTGATATTATAAACATTGGGTTAACAACATTTAACAAGATCGTTAACCTAAAGGTTTCAAAATAACACTTACATGTAACGACTAACGATGACTTAACGACTCAGTTAAAATGTATATACATGTAGTGTTTTAATATGTATTTATACACTTTTTAAAGACTTCAATACACTTATCAAAATACTTCTACTTAACAAAAATGCTTACAATTACATCCTCGTTCAGTTTCATCAACAATTCTACTCGTATGCACCCGTATTCGTACTCGTACAATACACAGCTTTTAGATGTATGTACTATTAGTATATACACTCCAATGATCAGCTCTTAGCAGCCCATGTGAGTCACCTAACACATGTGGGAACCATCATTTGGCAACTAGCATGAAATATCTCATAAAATTACAAAAATATGAGTAATCATTCATGACTTATTTACATGAAAACAAAATTACATATCCTTTATATCTAATCCATACACCAACGACCAAAAACACCTACAAACACTTTCATTCTTCAATTTTATTCATCTAATTGATCTCTCTCAAGTTCTATCTTCAAGTTCTAAGTGTTCTTCATAAATTCTACAAGTTCTAGTTACATAAAATCAAGAATACTTTCAAGTTTGCTAGCTCACTTCCAATCTTGTAAGGTGATCATCCAACCTCAAGAAATCTTTGTTTCTTACAGTAGGTTATCATTCTAATACAAGATAATAATCATATTCAAACTTTGGTTCAATTTCTATAACTATAACAATCTTATTTCAAGTGATGATCTTACTTGAACTTGTTTTCGTGTCATGATTCTGCTTCAAGAACTTCGAGCCATCCAAGGATCCGTTGAAGCTAGATCCATTTTTCTCTTTTCCAGTAGGTTTATCCAAGGAACTTAAGGTAGTAATGATTCTGTTATGAACATCATTACTAACTTAAGTTCCTTGGATAAACCTACTGGAAAAGAGAAAAATGGATCTAGCTTCAACGGATCCTTGGATGGCTAGAAGTTCTTGAAGCAGAATCATGACACGAAAACAAGTTCAAGTAAGATCATCACTTGAAATAAGATTGTTATAGTTATAGAAATTGAACCAAAGTTTGAATATGATTATTACCTTGTATTAGAATGATAACCTACTGTAAGAAACAAAGATTTCTTGAGGTTGGATGATCACCTTACAAGATTGGAAGTGAGCTAGCAAACTTGAAAGTATTCTTGATTTTATGTAACTAGAACTTGTAGAATTTATGAAGAACACTTAGAACTTGAAGATAGAACTTGAGAGAGATCAATTAGATGAATAAAATTGAAGAATGAAAGTGTTTGTAGGTGTTTTTGGTCGTTGGTGTATGGATTAGATATAAAGGATATGTAATTTTGTTTTCATGTAAATAAGTCATGAATGATTACTCATATTTTTGTAATTTTATGAGATATTTCATGCTAGTTGCCAAATGATGGTTCCCACATGTGTTAGGTGACTCACATGGGCTGCTAAGAGCTGATCATTGGAGTGTATATACCAATAGTACATACATCTAAAAGTTGTGTATTGTACGAGTACGAATACGGGTGCATACGAGTAGAATTGTTGATGAAACTGAACGAGGATGTAATTGTAAGCATTTTTGTTAAGTAGAAGTATTTTGATAAGTGTATTGAAGTCTTTCAAAAGTGTATAAATACATATTAAAACACTACATGTATATACATTTTAACTGAGTCGTTAAGTCATCGTTAGTCGTTACATGTAAGTGTTATTTTGAAACCTTTAGGTTAACGATCTTGTTAAATGTTGTTAACCCAATGTTTATAATATCAAATGAGATTTTAAATTATTATATTATCATGATATTATCATGTATGAATATCTCTTAATATGATATATATACATTAAATGTCTTTACAACGATAATCGTTACATATATGTCTCGTTTAAAAATCATTAAGTTAGTAGTCTTGTTTTTACATATGTAGTTCATTGTTAATATACTTAATGATATGTTTACTTATCATAGTATCATGTTAACTATATATATATATCCATATATATGTCATCATATAGTTTTTACAAGTTTAACGTTCGTGAATCACCGGTCAACTTGGGTGGTCAATTGTCTATATGAAACATATTTCAATTAATCAAGTCTTAACAAGTTTGATTGCTTAACATGTTGGAAACATTTAATCATGTAAATATCAATCTCAATTAATATATATAAACATGGAAAAGTTCGGGTCACTTCAGTACCTACCCGTTAAATAAATTTCGTCCCGAAATTTTAAGCTGTTGAAGGTGTTGACGAATCTTCTGGAAATAGATGCGGGTATTTCTTCTTCATCTGATCTTCATGCTCCCAGGTGAACTCGGGTCCTCTACGAGCATTCCATTGAACCTTAACAATTGGTATCTTGTTTTGCTTAAGTCTTTTAACCTCACGATCCAATATTTCGACGGGTTCTTCGATGAATTGAAGTTTTTCGTTGATTTGGATTTCATCTAACGAAATAGTGAGATCTTCTTTAGCAAAACATTTCTTCAAATTCGAGACGTGGAAAGTGTTATGTACAGCCGCGAGTTGTTGAGGTAACTCAAGTCGGTAAGCTACTGGTCCGACACGATCAATAATCTTGAATGGTCCAATATACCTTGGATTTAATTTCCCTCGTTTACCAAATCGAACAACGCCTTTCCAAGGTGCAACTTTAAGCATGACCATCTCTCTAATTTCAAATTCTACATCTTTTCTTTTAATGTCAGCGTAGCTCTTTTGTCGACTTTGGGCGGTTTTCAACCGTTGTTGAATTTGGATTATCTTCTCGGTAGTTTCTTGTATAATCTCCGGACCCGTAATCTATCTATCCCTCACTTCACTCCAACAAATCGGAGACCTGCACTTTCTACCATAAAGTGCTTCAAACGGCGCCAACTATTTTCGAAATCAATAACACATGCTCGTAGCATGTCTTCAAGCGTTTGTATCGTCCTTTCGCTATGCCCATCAGTTTGTGGATGATAGGCAGTACTCATGTCTAGACGAGTTCCTAATACTTGCTGTAATGTCTGCCAGAATCTTGAAATAAATCTGCCATCCCTATCAGAGATAATAGAGATTGGTATTCCATGTCTGGAGACGACTTCCTTCAAATATAGTCGTGCTAACTTCTCCATCTTATCATCTTCTCTTATTGGCAGGAAGTGTGCTGATTTGGTGAGACGATCAACTATTACCCAAATAGTATCAAAACCACTTGTAGTCCTTAGCAATTTAGTGATGAAATCCATGGTAATGTTTTCCCATTTCCATTCCGGGATTTCGGGTTGTTGAAGTAGACCTGATGGTTTCTGATGCTCAGCTTTGACCTTAGAACACGTCAAACATTCTCCTACGTATTTAGCAACATCGGCTTTCATACCCGGCCACCAAAAATGTTTCTTGAGATCCTTGTACATCTTCCCCGTTCCAGGATGTATTGAGTATCTCGTTTTATGAGCTTCTCTAAGTACCATTTCTCTCATATCTCTAAATTTTGGTACCCAAATCCTTTCAGCCCTATACCGGGTTCCGTCTTCCCGAATATTAAGATGCTTCTCCGATCCTTTGGGTATTTCATCCTTTAAATTTCCCTCTTTTAAAACTCCTTGTTGCGCCTCCTTTATTTGAGTAGTAAGGTTATTATGAATCATTATATTCATAGATTTTACTCGAATGGGTTCTCTGTCCTTCCTGCTCAAGGCATCGGCTACCACATTTGCCTTCCCCGGGTGGTAACGAATCTCAAAGTCGTAATCATTCAATAATTCAATCCACCTACGCTGCCTCATATTCAGTTGTTTCTAATTAAATATGTGTTGAAGACTTTTGTGGTCGGTATATATAATACTTTTGACCTCATATAAGTAGTGCCTCCAAGTCTTTAATGCAAAAACAACCGCGCCTAATTCCAAATCATGCGTCGTATAATTTTGTTCGTGAATCTTCAATTGTCTAGACGCATAAGCAATCACCTTCGTTCGTTGCATTAATACACAACCGAGACCTTGCTTTGATGCGTCACAATAAATCACAAAATCATCATTCCCTTCAGGCAATGACAATATAGGTGCCGTAGTTAGCTTTTTCTTCAATAACTGAAACGCTTTCTCTTGTTCATCATTCCATTTAAATTTCTTCCCTTTATGCGTTAATGCAGTCAAGGGTTTTGCTATTCTGGAAAAGTCTTGGATGAACCTTCTGTAGTAACCAGCTAGTCCTAAAAACTGGAGTATGTGTTTCGGAGTTTTCGGGGTTTCCCACTTTTCAACAGTTTCTATCTTTGTCGGATCCACCTTAATACCTTCTTTGTTCACTATGTGACCGAGGAATTGAACTTCTTCCATCCAAAATGCACACTTTGAAAATTTAGCGTACAATTCTTCCTTCCTCAATACTTCTAACACCTTTCTCAAATGTTCACCGTGTTCTTGGTCATTCTTTGAGTAAATAAGTATGTCATCAATGAAAACAATGACAAACTTGTCAAGGTATGGTCCACACACTCGGTTCATAAGGTCTATGAACACAGCTGGTGCATTAGTTAAACTAAACGGCATGACCATAAACTCGTAATGACCGTAACGTGTTCTGAAAGCAGTCTTTGGAATATCATCTTCTTTCACCCGCATTTGATGATACCCGGAACGTAAGTCAATCTTTGAATAAATAGACGAGCCTTGTAGTTGATCAAATAAGTCGTCGATTCTCGGTAGTGGGTAGCGGTTCTTGATGGTAAGTTTGTTCAACTCTCGGTAGTCGATACATAACCTGAATGTACCATCTTTCTTCTTGACAAACAAAACAGGAGCTCCCCACGGTGATGTGCTTGGTCAAATGAAACCACGCTCTAAAAGTTCTTGTAATTGGCTTTGTAGTTCTTTCATCTCGCTGGGTGCGAGTCTGTAAGGAGCACGAGCTATTGGTGCAGCTCCTAGTACAAGATCTATTTGAAATTCAACGGATCGATGTGGGGGTAATCCCGGTAATTCTTTCGAAAATACATCGGGAAATTCTTTTGCAATGGGAACATCATTGATGCTCTTTTCTTCAGTTTGTACTTTCTCGACGTGTGCTAGAACAGCATAGCAACCTTTTCTTATTAGTTTTTGTGCCTTCAAATTACTAATAAGATGTAGCTTCGTGTTGCCCTTTTCTCCGTACACCATTAAGGGTTTTCCTTTTTCTCGTATAATGCGAATTGCATTTTTGTAACAAACGATCTCTGCTTTCACTTCTTTCAACCAGTCCATACCGATTATCACATCAAAACTCCCTAACTCTACAGGTATCAAATCAATCTTAAATGTTTCGCTAACCAGTTTAATTTCTCGATTCCGACATATATTATCTGCTGAAATTAATTTACCATTTGCTAATTCGAGTAAAAATTTACTATCCAAAGGCGTCAATGGACAACTTAATTTAGCACAAAAATCTCTACTCATATAGCTTCTATCCGCACCCGAATCAAATAAAACGTAAGCAGATTTATTATCAATAAGAAACGTACCCGTAACAAGCTCCGGGTCTTCCTGTGCCTCTGCCACATTAATATTGAAAACTCTTCCGCGGCCTTGTCCATTCGTGTTCTCCTGGTTCAGGCAATTTCTAATAATGTGGCCCGGTTTTCCACATTTATAACAAACTACATTGGCATAACTTGCTCCGACGCTACTTGCTCCGCCATTACTCGTTCCGACACCATTTGTTCCTTTTGTTCTATTAACCCCTGGTCCGTAGACCTCACACTTCGCCACGCTATGACCATTTCTTTTACACTTGTTGCAAAATTTGGTGCAGAACCCCGAGTGATACTTTTCACACCTTTGGCATAGCTTCTTCTGATTGTTGTTGTTGTTGCAGTTATTATTGTTGTTGGGATGATTGTTGTAGTTGCTGTTGTTGTTGTTGTTGTTGTTGGGCCGTTTGTTGTAGTTGCGATTGATGTTGCGATTGTTGGGATAATTGTTGCGATTATTGTTGTAATTGCTGTTGTTGTTGTATTGGTGATTCTTATCACCGTTTTCCTCCCACTTTCTTTTGACTTGCTTCACATTGGCCTCTTCAGCAGTCTGTTCTTTAATTCTTTCTTCAATCTGGTTCACTAGTTTGTGAGCCATTCTACATGCCTGTTGTATGGAGGCGGGCTCGTGTGAACTTATATCTTCTTGGATTCTTTCCGGTAATCCTTTCACAAACGCGTCGATCTTCTCTTCCTCATCTTCGAATGCTCCCGGACACAATAGGCACAATTCTGTGAATCGTCTTTCGTACGTGGTAATATCAAATCCTTGGGTTCGTAACCCTCTAAGTTCTGTCTTGAGCTTATTGACCTCGGTTCTGGGACGGTACTTCTCGTTCATCAAGTGCTTGAATGCTGACCACGGTAGTGCGTACGCATCGTCTTGTCCCACTTGCTCTAGATAGGTATTCCACCATGTTAACGCAGAACCTGTGAAGGTATGCGTAGCGTACTTCACTTTGTCCTCTTCAGTACACTTACTTATGGCAAACACCGATTCGACCTTCTCGGTCCACCGTTTCAATCCGATCGGTCCTTCGGTTCCTTCAAATTCCAAAGGTTTGCAGGTAGTGAATTCTTTGTAGGTGCATCGTACACGATTTCCTGTACTGCTAGATCCAAGGTTATTGTTGGTATGTAGCGCAGCCTGTACTGCGGCTATGTTTGAAGCTAGAAAAGTACGGAATTCCTCTTCATTCATATTCACGGTGTGTCGAGTAGTCGGTGCCATTTCCTTCAAAATAGTCAAATGGAACAAGTTAATCATACAGAATATTAAGAGTAGTTAATAGTATTTCGTAGCATAATATGAACTCATTTATAAAAGCTTTTTCTTCATATTAGTGTTTTATAAGTTTAAATTCGGGTAGTACCTACCTGTTAAGTTCATACTTAGTAGCTAATATACAATTCAACTACTACAATTCTATATGAAAAACTGATTATAATAATATTTCGCGTTCAAACTTTTACACAATATTTTACAAACTTACAATACCGCTTATTTTACATATAGCATGAAATATAGCACACAATAAATTTGATACAAAATGGTTGTGAAGATAATTCTAGCTAGTACACAAGTCGTTCAGCAAAGGCAATAAAGACACGTAATTCATACGTCCAGAAACAAGTCATGCATTCTGTTTTACTAGGATTACTTCCCATCCTTGGTCTTGTGGAACATAACCGTTATGGCCTTTGATAAGACAACGTGTTGTAACGTCGTCAAAGGGACGAGGGTTACGTAATGTCCAACAGTCCCGTAACTATCTAAAAACCTCATTTCTTACCCCAATTACCGACTCCGTCACTTGTGGAAACGTTTTGTTTAATAGTTGTAGCCCGATGTTCTTGTTCTCACTTTGGTGAGAAGCGAACATTACTAATCCGTAAGCATAACATGCTTCTTTATGTTGCATGTTAGCCGCTTTTTCTAAATCACGAAGTCCAATATTCGGATATATTGAGTCAAAATAATTTCTTAACCCATTGCGTAAAATAGCATTTGGGTTCCCCGCAATATATGCGTCAAAGTAAACACATCGTAACTTATGGATTTCCCAATGTGATATCCCCCATCTTTCGAACGAAAGCCTTTTATAAACCAAGGCATTCTTGGAACGTTCTTCGAATGTCTTACAAACTGATCTCGCCTTAAATAGTTGTGCCGAAGAATTCTGACCGACTCTAGACAAGATTTCATCAATCATGTCTCCGGGTAGGTCTCTTAAAATATTGGGTTGTCTATCCATTTTGTGTTTTTATACTGTAAAATAGACAAGAGTTAGATTCATAAAAAAAATACTTATTAATAAGAGCAATTTTTACATATATCATAAAGCATAAGCACACTATATTACATATATTACACCACACGAATACAACTATCTTATTCCGACTCGCTTGTTTCTTCTTCTTCGGTTTTGGTTCGTTTTGCCAAGTTTCTAGGGATATATGATGTTCCCCTAATACGAGCCGTCATTTTCCACATTGGTTTAGAAAAACCTGGTGGTTTACAGGTTCCCGGGTCATTGTTACAACTTAAGGACTTCGGGGGTTGACGATACATATAAAGTTCATCGGGGTTGGAATTAGATTTCTCTATTTTTATGCCCTTTCCCTTATTATTTTCTTTTGCCTTTTTAAATTTAGTTGGGGTAATTTCTATAACATCATCGGAATTCTTGTCGGAATCCGATTCATCGGAGAATTGGTAATCCTCCCAATATTTTGCTTCCTTGGCGGAAACACCATTGACCATAATTAACCTTGGCCGGTTGGTTGAGGATTTTCTTTTACTTAACCGTTTTATTATTTCCCCCACCGGTTCTATTTCTTCATCCGGTTCCGATTCTTTTTCCGGTTCCGACTCTTCTTCCGGTTCCTCTTCGGGAACTTGTGAATCAGTCCACGAATCATTCCAGTTTACATTTGACTCTTCATTATTATTAGGTGAGTCAATGGGACTTGTTCTAGAGGTAGACATCTATCACATAATATCAAACGCGTTAAGAGATTAATATATCACATAATATTCACATGTTAAAAATATATAGTTTCCAACAAAATTTGTTAAGCAATCATTTTTTCAAGTAAACACGGTCGAAGTCCAGACTCACTAATGCATCCTAACAAATTCAATAAGACACACTAATGCAAAATTCTGGTTCTCTAAGACCAACGCTCGGATACCAACTGAAATGTCCCGTTCTTATTGATTAAAAATGTTCCATATTAATTGATTTCGTTGCGAGGTTTTGACCTCTATATGAGACGTTTTTCAAAGACTGCATTTATTTTTAAAACAAACCATAACCTTTATTTCATAGATAAAGGTTTTAAAAAGCTTTACGTAAATTATCAAATAATGATAATCTAAAATATACTGTTTACACACGACCATTACATAATGGTTTACAATACAAATATGTTACAACAAAATAAGTTTCTTGAATGCAGTTTTTACACAATATCATACAAGCATGGACTCCAAATCTCGTCCTTATTTAAGTATGCGACAGCGGAAGCTCTTAATAATCACCTGAAAATAAACATGCTTAAAACGTCAACAAAAATGTTGGTGAGTTATAGGTTTAACCTATATATATCAAATCATAATAATAGACCACAAGATTTCATATTTCAATACACATCCCATACATAGAGATAAAAATCATTCATATGGTGAACACCTGGTAACCGACATTAATAAGATGCATATATAAGAATATCCCCATCATTCCGGGACACCCTTCGAATATGATATAAATTTCAAAGTACTAAAGCATCCGGTACTTTGGATGGGGTTTGTTAGGCCCAATAGATCTATCTTTAGGATTCGCGTCAATTAGGGTGTCTATTCCCTAATTCTTAGATTACCATACTTAATAAAAAGGGGCATATTCGATTTTGATAATTCAACCATAGAATGTAGTTTCACATACTTGTGTCTATTTTGTAAATCATTTATAAAACCTGCATATATTCTCATCCCAAAAATATTAGATTTTAAAAGTGGGACTATAACTCACTTTCACAGATTTTTACTTCGTCGGGAAGTAAGACTTGGCCACTGGTTGATTCACGAACCTATAACAATATATACATATATATCAAAGTATGTTCAAAATATATTTACAACACTTTTAATATATTTTGATGTTTTAAGTTTATTAAGTCAGCTGTCCTCGTTAGTAACCTACAACTAGTTGTCCACAGTTAGATGTACATAAATAAATCAATAAATATTATCTTGAATCAATCCACGACCCAGTGTATACGTATCTCAGTATTGATCACAACTCAAACTATATATATTTTGGAATCAACCTCAACCCTGTATAGCTAACTCCAACATTCACATATAGAGTGTCTATGGTTGTTCCGAAATATATATTGATGTGTCGACATGATAGGTCGAAACATTGTATACGTGTCTATGGTATCTCAAGATTACATAATATACAATGCAAGTTGATTAAGTTATGGTTGGAATAGATTTGTTACCAATTTTCACGTAGCTAAAATGAGAAAAATTATACAATCTTGTTTTACCCATAACTTCTTTATTTTAAATCCGTTTTGAGTGAATCAAATTGCTATGGTTTTATATTGAACTCTATTTTATGAATTTAAACAGAAAAAGTATAGGTTTATAGTCGGAAAAATAAGTTACAAGTCATTTTTGTAAAGGTAGTCATTTCAGTCGAAAGAACGACGTCTAGATGACCATTTTAGAAAACATACTTCCACTTTGAGTTTAACCATAATTTTTGGATATAGTTTCATGTTCATAATAAAAATCATTTTCTCAGAATAACAACTTTTAAATCAAAGTTTATCATAGTTTTTAATTAACTAACCCAAAACAGCCCGCGGTGTTACTACGACGGCGTAAATCCGGTTTTACGGTGTTTTTCGTGTTTCCAGGTTTTAAATCATTAAGTTAGCATATCATATAGATATAGAACATGTGTTTAGTTGATTTTAAAAGTCAAGTTAGAAGGATTAACTTTTGTTTGCGAACAAGTTTAGAATTAACTAAACTATGCTCTAGTGATTACAAGTTTAAACCTTCGAATAAGATAGTTTTATATGTATGAATCGAATGATGTTATGAAAATCATTACTACCTTAAGTTCCTTGGATAAACCTACTGGAAAATAGAAAAATGGATCTAGCTTCAACGGATCCTTGGATGGCTCGAAGTTCTTGAAGCAGAATCATGACACGAAAACAAGTTCAAGTAAGATCATCACTTGAAATAAGATTGTTATAGTTATAGAAATTGAACCAAAGTTTGAATATGATTATTACCTTGTATAAGAATGATAACCTACTGTAAGAAACAAAGATTTCTTGAGGTTGGATGATCACCTTACAAGATTGGAAGTGAGCTAGCAAACTTGAAAGTATTCTTGATTTTATGTAACTAGAACTTGTAGAATATATGAAGAACACTTAGAACTTGAAGATAGAACTTGAGAGAGATTAATTAGATGAAGAAAATTGAAGAATGAAAGTGTTTGTAGGTGTTTTTGGTCGTTGGTGTATGGATTAGATATAAAGGATATGTAATTTTGTTTTCATGTAAATAAGTCATGAATGATTACTCATATTTTTGTAATTTTATGAGATATTTCATGCTAGTTGCCAAATGATGGTTCCCACATATGTTAGGTGACTCACATGGGCTGCTAAGAGCTGATCATTGGAGTGTATATACCAATAGTACATACATCTAAAAGCTGTGTATTGTACGAGTACGAATACGGGTGCATACAAGTAGAATTGTTGATGAAACTGAACGAGGATGTAATTGTAAGCATTTTTGTTAAGTAGAAGTATTTTGATAAGTGTATTGAAGTCTTTCAAAAGTGTATAAATACATATTAAAACACTACATGTATATACATTTTAATTGAGTCGTTAAGTCATCGTTAGTCGTTACATGTAAGTGTTGTTTTGAAACCTTTAGGTTAACGATCTTGTTAAATGTTGTTAACCCAATGTTTATAATATCAAATGAGATTTTAAATTATTATATTATCATGATATTATCATGTATGAATATCTCTTAATATGATATATATACATTAAATGTGTTTACAACGATAATCGTTACATATATGTCTCGTTTAAAAATCATTAAGTTAGTAGTCTTGTTTTTTACATATGTAGTTCATTGTTAATATACTTAATGATATGTTTACTTATCATAGTATCATGTTAACTATATATATATATATATATATATATATATATATATATATATATATATATATATATATCCATATATATGTCATCATATAGTTTTTACAAGTTTTAACGTTCGTGAATCACCGGTCAACTTGGGTGGTCAATTGTCTATATAAAACATATTTCAATTAATCAAGTTTTAACAAGTTTGATTGCTTAACATGTTGGAAACATTTAATCATGTAAATATCAATCTCAATTAATATATATAAACATGGAAAAGTTCAGGTCACTACAAAATTTCTTTAACGGGTAGGTACTGTGATGACCCGGAAAATTCTCGCCAAATTTAAACTTAATCTTGGATGATTAACGTTTCTGACACGATAAACAAAGTCTATGAAGTTAAATCTCAAAATTTTGAACTGTTCAATTAACCTTCGATTGTTCTCAACGAAACGCGAACAATTATATATAGATACATATACTATAACTTGAAAATGTAACTAAGTGTTGAGGATATGATACTGTGCATTAAACTTATTGGTTTGATTATCTGATTGATATATTTAACTACAGAGTTAAAAGATTATGCTAAATGATTCTAGTAAAAGATATTTACTGAGTCTCTTAAGAATTATGATATTATTACGTGTCTCTGTTGAGAGGTCCACGTTGATTTGAGAAATCATTCATTTTTAACGGTATTCGGAATAAATGGTGAATTATTTGTTTAAATAACGTAATTTGGACACATACAATAATAAGGAATATTCACTGATAAGAATTAATTATATGAATAACTTGCGATACGTATTTTAAAACGTGTTTATAAATATTGAGAATAGATATTAACTTGGTTATGAAACGTTTGATAAATACTATTATATTAATAAATAATGAGACAATGATTTATAGAAGTAAATGACCAAAATACTCGAAAGTTTAAGATATACTTTGGGTGGTATAATTTAGGGATAATTTAAGGCTATATTTTGACAAAGGTATGTGTCCCAGAATGTAAATTACAAGTTTTCTCAGCGTACGAAGGGACACTCGAAAAACCGGAACCGGGACATAAGTCGCGTAACAACGTACGACTTATCGGAACAAAAATTACAAGTTAACTATGCATGTGAATTTAATATAATATATAATTAATTATATAAATTAAATATATTAAATATATTATTAATAATTATGTCGACAAACAAAAATACAAAAAAATGTGAGTTGGATTTTGGGGCCATGCGATCGCATGGAAAATAGGCATAAAACCCATGCGATCGCATGGGGTCAGATTTCAGGAAAAGTTTATAAATTGAATTCGTTTTGCTTCGAGACACACACACACACCAATCCATCTATCTCCCTCTGTAATATATATTTATATATTATTATTATTATTATTAATTAATTAATTAATATTATAATTAATTTTAATACTATTAGTAGTATTATTATTAATTAATATTATACATAAAATACTACGACGAGGTCATGAGCGTGTCACTTCAAAACAAGTTTTTCGAGTGGGATAAAGCTAAGGAAACTATGGGTTATAGCTATGGAGGTTAGGGGTAATATTCGTGGGTAATATTCACAAGTCAAACCTAGTGTTTATCATCTCCGTTACGTCTACGTACTTTTCTGAAATATTGAATCACAATAATAATACGTAAGCATTTATATTTTATATTTTATAAATTAATTGTGTATCCATGTCTAGTGCTCGAGTATATATATTTATACAGGCTTGTATGCTAAATTTCGTCATTAAATAGTTTATAATGAATCACGAATTAAATACATATATTATTGGTAAAAGGCATATGATATACATGTTTTTGGAAAGCTGGCGAAAAAACAATAACTTTTCATTTAGAAATCGCGTAATTTCGATGAACGAAACAAAAGATATGGTCAACTGAATTATAATTGACGTTAATTGGAATTGATTTTGAATCTGCAATTAATATTTAAACAACTTATTGGTAAGATTGATAAATTGAATTTTTGAATATTACCAACCGAGTAAATGAATCCTTATATAAGGTACGTCTCGTTTTGTTGAACTATTGTCAAAATTGACCTTTCGAAACGACTTTGGATAACTTTTGTATGTCGATCTCGAGCATTAGGATTGTGATACACTATTACCATACCTAGCTTTTTAAACATTTATTGACCAACATATGTTCTCTAGGTTGAGATCTAAGGTTATTTGGGTATTCCTAGTTTCGATCACATTTTGGTGAACAACTTTATGTGCTGCTAAGGTGAGTTTCATATGCTCCCTTTTTAATTGCTTTTGCAATCTATATTTTTGGGCTGAGAATATATGCACTTTATTTTAAACGTAATGGATACAAGTACATACTTAATTCTACACTGAGTTTGAACTGAAATCCCTTAGCTTTGGTAACTAGTAACTGCCAGTTATAAGAACTGGTGGGCGCGAGTAGTTGTATATGGATCCATAGGGCTTGACATCCCCGTCTGTTCCAGGTATAGAAACCCTAGCCTGAACTATAAAACAGACGTATGCTATTTGAGTTTAGTACACGTTGGTTTGCGTGTATTGTACATGTTGGTTGCATGTATGTTAAAACAGGGGTACTTATTATAGACGTTAAAGCTTAGTTACCAGGGTGCTCAATCTTGTTGAATTTTTTGATAAACATTTCAGGTGAAACAACTGAAATCTTGTGATCCACCTTTATATACAGATTATACGAAACATTAAAACTATGAACTCACCAACCTTTGTGTTGACACTTGTTAGCATGTTTATTCTCAGGTTCCCTAGAAGTCTTCCGCTGTTTGCTTATATGTTAGACAAGCTATGTGCATGGAGTCTTACATGGCATATTTTTCAAGGAAACGTTGCATTCACCAAATCATCACCATGTATCTAATTTTGACTGCATTGTCAACGGAAGTACTATTGTAAATTATTATTTACGGTGATTGTCTATATGTAGAAATCATCAGATGTCGAAAACCTTTGATTTAAATATTCATTTATGGTGTGCCTTTTCAAAAGAATGCAACGTTTACAAAACGTATCATATAGAGGTCAAATACCTCGCAATGAAATCGATGAATGACATGTTCGTCCATATGGATTTGGAGCGATCGTCACAGTTGGTATCAGAGCATTGGTCGTAGCGAATCAGGTCTTGCATTAATGTGTCTAACTGATAGATGTTAGGATGCATTCGTAAGTCTGGACTTCGACTGTGTATGCATGTCATAAGTTTTACTTATCATTTCTTGTTGGAAATTACCTGCTTATCATTTCTAGTCAAAGACACGTTTTACTGCATTGATTGCATGAATAGTATATAGACAAAATTCGTATCTTAGTGTATCTGCTAATTTATATCTCAGCGTATATGTTACTGTAAACTTTACCTGACAGCTTTCGAAAAGTTCCTCCGTAATTTACGGACCCCTTGTATTATATATAGGTATTCTATGTAATTAGAATATCATCCGATATCCAAAAATCAATTTATATCAAAAATCCTTTATCCAAACCGTGTAAGATGAATTCCGCATCTAGTTCGAATTCCTCAGATGCTGACAGCTATTCCGATATGGATTTTCACTCAAACTCCGAAGGTAGTGTAACCGAAATGGATCAACTAATTAGCCATCATCTATTCTGGAAGGATTGGGGATGGGTTCGTAGCCTCCTCAATCATTGGAGACAGGAAGAAGGTGATCCCTTCCATCCACTAAATTTTCCTCTTGGCGAAGAACCTGAAGCACTTACAGGCGAACCTGTTCGTAATACCATTTTCTCTCTCATTTCCAGAGTTTCTTGTCACGATTATATACTACATCGAATTTTAGATCTTATTTATCCGCTCGTCGGAATCGATCATCCCGGTATAATAGAAGAAGTCAACGAGCTTCGCGCTCGGGTAGTGACTTTAGAGAATATAGTGTGAAGGTTACAAACACCAGTAGCAGCACCAGCAGCATAACCAGTATCACCATCATCAACACCAACAGGATCATTACCACCACCAACAACAACATCCGCATCACACGACTCAACATCACAAACTGTACCTCGGATATCAACATCATACGCACTATAGATACCAAGGAGTATCAACAACAACAAACTATGAAGTATGGATTCATAACTTCATCGGAGAAACATTCTGCGGTGATTATGTAATCTCTAAAGTCATAGAGATTATCTATTCTAGCCTTAACCATAAATCAGATAGAGTAGAAACCCTGATCGGAATGGTGTATGATTTACAAGCTAAACTTGTTATACCACAACATCAACAACACCATCAGCCTCACCAGCACAGTCAGTGATGTCAACATCATTAGAATCAGCAGCACCTCTAACATCATAAGCTCCGTCAGTTCAAGAAAGCAACGTGGAAAATCATTACGAGTCAATAACGCGTATATTGTATCAACGAGTTATGAAATATTAACTCATTCCTTCTGAAGAATTTATATATATATCTTATATATATAAATTTTTAAAACTATAATAAATCTTTTTGTACTAAGCTATTATGTATGGAACTTAACTACTCAGTTAATTCATAGTAATAATATGCTATGATGTACATTTTTCGTTAGCAACTTAATCATCGTTAACTACAATCTTTGTTTCAAATTCAATGAATTTCATTTCATAATAAATCAAGTGTATTATTCAATAACATGTCTAATTTTACACTTTCATCTTCGGTACCCTCGAAACTTTCTAGACAACATCATTCGTACCTTGAAAAGTTAGCGAGAGTACTATGAGCACCAACATCCTTCACCAAGGAATAAGAATAAATAATGAAGTATTGATTTCATTAATACTCTGTAAGATTATGTAATCTTTAATATTTTAGAGATTATTCAATTCTAAGTCAAGCCAAAAATCAAATGAGCTTAATATGATATTAACTCATTAAATCCGAATTACATCCGAAGAAAATATACATACAGATATTTTCATAAAGACTGTAATGAAAATTGTTTTGTACAAAATATTAATTGTGAAATCTTTAACGGGTAGGTAATACTCAAAAAATATATAAGTTCACAATTAATATGTTACATTGTACATTCTTCAATTTTGATTCAAAAATCATTAACTATACTCACTATCTTCACAACGATATACAATCGTTTTCATACAAGTTCAATTACATATTCTGATATTGACGAATCAGAATTCAAGTAATAACTCTGAACCAGTAACATCATTCTTAGATCTCTACATCTTTCAAAGCTATACTTTGACTTCAAAACTGTGCAAGATCCTTTAGCGTTGTTAATATCGAAAATAATCTTGCCATCCTTTTCAAAGTATCCAGTTTTATCACACTTTCAACTAGTCAACTTTGATTTTTCAGATTAGCCTTATTGTAACCTTGACATATACGTTCTTGTTACTGGGGAACCTTTCATGTTCCACCACATTAGCAGTAAATTTACCAACAATTTCATTTATCCTTGACCTTCCAAAAAATCCTTATACTCATTGAAACCCTATTATGTACTCATCCACATCTAGTAACAATAATGGTCATACGAATTATCGGGAATTAGCAATCAGTATTTTGAAATCTTGTAGCATGTCTACGCCAACAGTTATATGAGTACATATAACGTCTACCTCCTGGACTTACATACTTCGAATGTGAAGTTTCTGAAAAACACCCTGAACTGCGAACTAGTTCTCGAAATGCTGATGAAGCAGCAAAAACTGTAAACGACTTTAACAGTCAAAAGTTTGATGATAAAGAATGGTATGGTGGTAAAGCTGAGAAAAAGAGAAGGTTTGGAACTGGAAAACGGATTGAGCAAAGTATGAAGGAGGCTGTGGATAAATCACAAAGACTGAACCTGCCTTCAAAGAATCCAAATGATTCAGTGTCTGCTGAAATCCTTAGAAAATACCTTACTCCTTACTCTAAAACCTTTACGGACAATATTCTTCATCATCATCATCATTATATTAAATATTCTAAGATATCATCATATCTTTCATTATAAATATCCTCAATATTTCTGAGGATAATTTCGTGACTATCTGAAATTATTCATTCCTTCACGCTATCTGTGTTACATCATAACAGAGACTGTGTTAGTTTCTAAATTCTAAAAAATTTGAATTTAAAATATGAATGTTTTGAAGTAGTGTTGGGAACTGAAGCATGAATTAGTATAATATAATGACACTTGATCAACGTGATTATATTATAGTAAGTCATGCTGAGTTTCTAATGGAACGTGATAAAGGTTCACAGATCACACCCTCATCATGAACCATGTTACATAACTCTTTCATTCTATATAATCTCTAAATATATCAAGAAAATATACTTCTTGATGATTCGGTCTTTTCCAGATATTCTGGTAATTTGACAAATCAAGATCGTGCCATTACAATTTATTTCTTAGAACATTAATTATGTTCATCCGAAATTCATACCTACAAATTCTGGACCATTATCCGCTTAACATAAGGTCGGGAAGAGAAATCGAAAGCATGAAGCTCTGAAATAAAAAGGATAATATAAGCCCGATAACAACTCTGAAATTTACAAACCGTGTATATCAATGCGTATAGCAATATAAAGACACGGGAGAATGAAAAACACTATAACCCCAAGGTAATGGTAAAAGAAAGTAACTTCCTCTGGTGGTAGATGAAAAAGAAGAATGACAGATATAAAAGTTAGGAGTATATCAAGAATCAGAACTAGATGAAGCATTTCACAATCTTTTGGAAGTATGAAATGAGGAAGTATGAAATGAGGAAGAAGATGTAGGAATGGTGAAAATAATGAAACAGAAGAGGTCAATTTATAGCGAAATAACAGACAGAGCAATCAATACAGATGATCGCATATAATTAATGAAGATCTTAATCTCCTTAATTCCCGAAGAATCAAATCTTATTTAGATTATGAAGACTTTCTATTCCTTAAATTCTGAAAATCAATCGTTACTACGTCAAGAGATAAGACGCATCTCTATTCTCTATTTCACTTTATTACGATAACTTCCCTCATACGCTTCAAGTAATTGGATTGTTTTATCCATATTATTCAACGGTGATAAAACTCTATTTATCGACTCATATTCGTCATAAAAACATTTTTATTGTTAGCTATGACAACCTCACTCAAATTTCGGGACGAAATTTCTTTAACGGGTAGGTACTGTGATGACCCGGAAAATTCTGGCCAAATTTAAACTTAATCTTGTATGATTAACGTTTCCGACACGATAAACAAAGTCTATGAAGTTAAATCTCAAAATTTTGAGCTGTTCAATTAACCTTCGATTGTTCTCAACGAAACGCGAACAATTATATATAGATACATATACTATAACTTGAAAATGTAACAAAGTGTTGAGGATATGATACTGTGCATTAAACTTATTAGTTTGATTATTTGATTGATATATTTAACTATAGAGTTAAAAGATTATGCCAAATGATTCTAGTAAAAGATATTTACTGAGTCTCTTAAGAATTATGATATTATTACGTGTCTCTATTGAGAGGTCCACGTTGATTTGAGAAATCATTCATTTTTAACGGTATTCGGAATAAATGGTGAATTATTTGTTTAAATAACGTAATTTGGACACATACAATAATAAGGAATATTAACTGATAAGAATTAATTATATGAATAACTTGCGATACGTATTTTAAAACGTGTTTATAAATATTGAGAATAGATATTAACTTGGTTATGAAACGTTTGATAAATACTATTATATTAATAAATAACGAGATAATGATTTATAGAAGTAAATGACCAAAATACTCGAAAGTTTAAGATATACTTTGGGTGGTATAATTTAGGTATAATCTAAGGCTATATTTTGACAAAGGGACACTCGAAAAACCGGACACTCGAAAAATCCCAGAATGTAAATTACAAGTTTTCTCAGCGTACGAAGGGACACTCGAAAAACCGGAACCGGGACATAAGTCGCGTAACAACGTACGACTTATCGGAACAAAAATTACAAGTTAACTATGCATGTGAATTTAATATAATATATAATTAATTATATAAATTAAATATATTATATAGATTATTAATAATTATGTCGACAAACAAAAATACAAAAAAATGTGAGCTGGATTTTGGGGACATGCGATCGCATGGAAAATAGGTATAAAACCCATGCGATCGCATGGGGTCAGATTTCAGGAAAAGTTTATAAATTGAATTCGTTTTGCTTCGAGACACACACACACACCAATCCATCTATCTCCCTCTGTAATATATATTTATATATTATTATTATTATTATTATTATTATTATTATTATTATTATTATTATTATTATTATTATTATTATTATTATTATTATTAATTAATTAATATTATAATTAATTTTAATACTATTAGTAGTATTATTATTAATTAATATTATACATAAAATACTACGACGAGGTCATGAGCGTGTCACTTCAAAACAAGTTTTTCGAGCGGGATAAAGCTAAGGAAACTATGGGTTATAGCTATGGAGGTTAGGGGTAATATTCGTGGGTAATATTCACAAGTCAAACCTAGTGTTTATCATCTCCGTTACGTCTACGTACTTTTCTGAAATATTGAATCACAATAATAATACGTAAGCATTTATATTTTATATTTTATAAATTAATTGTTTATCCATGTCTAGTGCTCGAGTATATATATTTATACAGGCTTGTATGCTAAATTTCGTCGTTAAACAGTTTATAATGAATCACGAATTAAATACATATATTATTGGTAAAAGGTATATGATATATATGTTTTTGGAAAGCTGGCGAAAAATCAATAACTTTTCATTTAGAAATCGCGTAATTTCGATGAACGAAACAAAAGATATGGTCAACTGAATTATAATTGACGTTAATTGGAATTACTTTTGAATCTGCAATTAATATTTAAACAACTTGTTGGTAAGATTGATAAATTGAATTTTTGAATATTACCAACCGAGTAAATGAATCCTTATATAAGGTACGTCTCGTTTTGTTGAACTATTGTCAAAATTGACCTTTCGAAACGACTTTGGATAACTTTTGTATGTCGATCTCGAGCATTAGGATTGTGATACACTATGACCATACCTAGCTTGTTAAACATTTATTGACCAACATATGTTCTCTAGGTTGAGATCTACGGTTATTTGGGTATTCCGAGTTTCGATCACATTATGGTGAACAACTTTATGTGCTGCTAAGGTGAGTTTCATATGCTCCCTTTTTAATTGCTTTTGCAATCTATATTTTTGGGCTGAGAATACATGCACTTTATTTTAAACGCAATGGATACAAGTACATACTTAATTCTACACTGAGTTTGAACCGAAATCCCTTAGCTTTGGTAACTAGTAACTGCCAGTTATAAGAACTGATGGGGGCGAGTAGATGTATATGGATCCATAGGGCTTGACATCCCCGTCTGTTCCAGGTATAGAAACCCTAGCCTGAACTATAAAACAGACGTATGCTATTTGAGTTTAGTACACGTTGGTTTGCGTGTATTGTATATGTTGGTTGCATGTATGTTAAAACAGGGGTACTTATTATAGACGTTAAAGCTTAGTTACCAGGGTGCTCAACCTTGTAGAATCTTTTGATAAACGTTTCAGGTGAAACAACTGAAATCTTGTGATCCACCTTTATATGCAGATTATACAAAACATTAAAACTATGAACTCACCAACCTTTGTGTTGACACTTGTTAGCATGTTTATTCTCAGGTTCCCTAGAAGTCTTCCGCTGTTTGCTTATATGTTAGACAAGCTATGTGCATGGAGTCTTACATGGCATATTTTTCAAGAAAACGTTGCATTCACCAAATCATCACCATGTATCTTATTTTGACTGCATTGTCAACGGAAGTACTAATGTAAATTATTATTTACGGTGATTGTCTATATGTAGAAATCATCAGATGTCGAAAACCTTTGATTTAAATATTCATTTATGGTGTGCCTTTTCAAAAGAATGCAACGTTTACAAAACGTATCATATAGAGGTCAAATACCTCGCAATGAAATCGATGAATGACATGTTCGTCCATATGGATTTGGAGCGATCGTCACAGTATCAGAGCATTGGTTGTAGGGAATTAGGTTGCATTAGTGAGTCTAGACCGGGTCGAGTAGGATTCACTAATAGGACTAATCTATAACTTGCTCATTTACTTGTTTCTGCGGAACCTGCTGCATGCTACTGTGTTATATTACTGTATGTTACTGCTTACTACTACTGCATGCCACTGCTTACTGTTGGGATTTAACAAGTTTCATAATACTTAAAACCTTTTAAGAATCATTCAAAGCGGAAGCATGTAAATAACCATTTGTTAACTTGTTAATATTTAACCAATTAAAGTTAAAATCCCAATTAGGATCAAGTTATGAAATATGCTTACAAACTACAAGCAAGTAAAGAGATTATACCTACTCCAAGCTTGCTAGTAAATGATGAAGATGATGAAGATGAATGGAGCTCCAAAAGTGTGAAACCTCAAGTTATTATACCCCAAACTTATGCACCAACACCCTTGCTTTTAGTTAGGATTTTGTTTAACACTTGAATGAGCTTGTAAAATTCAAAATAAGAACCCTTTCTTACCCTTCAAAGCCCACGGCTTTCAGCTGCAGAAAGTAGAGGTTTATGCAGTTTTTTTTATGTATTTTGCAAGTGTATCTCTCCACAAAGAGTCAAATGTGCATGTATATGGAAATGGGAAAGTATGGCAAGGTGTAGGGAATCATTAGCATGCCTTCTTACAACTCCAAGGCCACTCCCATATTAGTTTAAATAAAATAGTTTTATATAAGTTAAACTTTTATAAAACTAATATACATAAACTTCCATATAAATTAAAATGCACATTTTATAAACTTGCATATTAATTATGTACATTTTATATAAAATCAATTATAAAGAAATGTAACATAACATTATTAATTATTTAACCTATAAATAATTAAATCCATATTATATAAATTATTCCATAATTTATATATATATGCATACATCAAGTAGTATTTCAGAAAACCATTTTTCTTAATGTTCAAGTGTCGCGTATTTAATCAATGATCCAATCGTTAAGATTAAATACATATAAGGTGTCGGTAAGCTTGTTATTGGTATGACCCGACTTGTATCATAACACATTAGCCACATTAATTTAATATGTCTCTCGGGCATACAAAATACCTTCAATCTCCCACTTGCACGAGAAACATAAGAAATTAATGCAAGTGATGGATACCACCTAATGACCGTCCATCACCCCCAATATGTTATGACTTTGTGTCATTCAATAACATCATCCCTTTCGAGTTCCCATCTCGAATATGAATAGGTAAATCTTTCATTTATCCTTTCATCCTAGATGTCATGTTAAATCCAAGAGACACAGAGTGATCACTCTCTTCTAGATTTAACTTTATCAGACCTTAGACATCTGACTCTCAATGAATAAGAGGGACAAATTCCATCTTGACTACATACGTCCTAGATATATACTTTGTATTACACCTGAGCTCTTCCTTATGAACTACCATATTTCAGAATAGCGAAGGAAAGAATCAAGGCAGAATACTTAGTGAATATCCGAACTCAATATGTATCTCAGGTCAGAGGATACAATGATATTCGCCTTTACTCAAGATTACGTGTGATCAACCACAAAGGTTTCATTTAGTAAATCTTGAGGGCGGGTCTTCCAATATTTGTATCCCACAAATATCTATGAACCTTGGTAGCAACCTTGCCCCACATTCATCCCGAGAATGTATACCAATCCAAGTTCACAATAGTCTAAACCTCACACTTGTTCCCACAAATGTGATCGACTACGGAATTTAGAATAATTACTTATTCATGGATAAAATATGCAAAATAGGAACATAACTCAAAATAATTTAATGCCATAATTATATTAATGAGTTTGAACAATTTCGTTCCATTACAATACTTAAAACAGATCACAACCAATCACTAGAATATCGAAGCCCTAATGCACTAACATGCCCTTGATGTTTCGCACCATGTAAGAGCTTCGTGAGTGGATCCGCTATATTAAGATCTGTGTGAACTTTGCGAATACATATATTTCCCTTTTTAACTTCATCCCTTATGTAGTTGAATCTCCGCTCAATGTGACGGATCTTTTGGTGAGCACGAGGTTCCTTGATTTGAGCAATCGCACCCTCGTTGTCACAAAAGATCTCAAGAGGGTCCTGAATGGAAGGGACTACTCCTAAGTTGTCGATGAATTTCTTCATCCATGCAGGTTCCTGAGCTGCCAATGAGGCGGCAATGTACTCCGACTCCGTAGTGGATAATGCAACAACATCCTGTTTTGAACTCTTCCAAGAGACCGCACCTCTATTTAATGTGAAGACATAACCGGATTGTGAACGAAAATCATCACGATCAGTTTGGAAACTGGCATCCACGTAACCTTTTACAGAGAGTTCCTCCTCACCAGACCCGTATATAAGAAACATATCCTTAGTCCTCCTAAGGTATTTCAATATGCTTTTAACAGCAATCCAATGACTGTTTCCTGGGTTATTCTGGTATCTACTTGTCATGCTAAGAGCGCATGACACATCTGGTCTAGTGCATATCATTGCATACATGATTGACCCAATAGCAGACGCATATGGGACTTTCTTCATTCTCTCCTGTTCATCTTTCGTGGTGGGACACTGAGATGAACTAAGGAGCGTTCCTTTTTGAATAGGTGCCAAACCCTTTTTAGAGTTCTCCATCTTGAACCTTTTCAAGATCTTTTCAATGTATGCACTTTGATTCAAACCTATCAATTTCTTGGATCTATCCCTGTAGATCCTAATCCCCAAAATGTATTGTGCTTCTTCAAGATCCTTAATGGAGAAGCAACCTTTTAGCCAAGTTTTAACTCCTTGCATTGTCGGGATATCATTCCCAAATAATAATATATCATCCACATATAATACAAGGAACATGATAGTGCGCCCACTAGCTTTCTTATATACACAAGCTTCATCACCATTTTTAATGAAGCCAAATTTCTTAGCTTCCTCATTAAAATGATGATTCCACATTCTAGATGCTTGTTTCAATCCGTAGATTGACTTCTTTAACTTACATACTTTGTTAGGATGTTTTGGATCGACAAAACCTTCAGGTTGAACCATATAGACATCTTCCTCAAGATATCCATTTAGGAAAGCGGTCTTGACATCCATTTGCCATATTTCATAATCATAATGAGCAGCAATGGCAAATAATATCCTAATAGACTTTAGCATTGCCACAGGCGAAAAAGTTTCATCATAGTCAACCCCTTGAGTTTGAGTGAAATCTTTTGCTACAAGTCTAGCTTTATATGTATTTAAGTTTCCATGCATATCGGTTTTCATCTTGAAAATCCATTTACAATCAACTAACTTGGATTTAGCAGGTTGTACAACTAGTTCCCAAACTTGGTTGTCATACATGGATTGCATCTCAGCGTTCATGGCTTCCTGCCATTTATCTTTATCAATCCTTGATAAAGCATCTTGGTAGTTTGTTGGTTCATCCAAATCAACCACATAGCAACCATCCATGAGAAACCCATATCTCTCAGGAGGATTACTAATCCTGCCAGATCTGCGAACGTCTTGTGTATTTTGATCATCCATTTGATCATTCTCAACATTTTCATGTTGAGTGCTAGTATTAACCAATTGTGTATCATCTGCTTGATCTTGAACCTCTTCAAGATCTATCTTCCTTTCACTATTTCCTTCCGTTAGGAACTTAGTTTCAAGGAATTCAGCCTTTCGAGCAAAAAATACATTTTGCTCAGTTGGATCGTAGAAATAGTATCCCATATCATCCTTGGGATATCCTATGAAGATACACTTCGTGAATCGAGCATTCAACTTATTGGGGACGTAACGCTTAGGGTAAGCTTCACACCCCCATACCTTTAAGTATGATAGAGATGTAGGTTTTCCAAACCACATCTCATGAGGTGTTCGTTCCACTTTCTTGGTTGGGTCCATATTTAAAATACGAGCCGCAGAGCATAGACAATAACCCCAAAATGATAGAGGTAACGAGCTTCTAGCCATCATAGATCGAACCATATCCATAAGGGTTCGGTTCCTCCTTTCGGAAACTCCATTAAGTTGAGGTGTTCTAGGAGGAGTAAGTTGCGAGATAATCCCACAACTCCTAAGATGATCTTGGAAAGCATCGCTTACGTATTCACCTCCTCTATCGGTAAGAAGTACTTTGATTGTCTTATTGAGTTGATTTTGTACTTCGTTTTGATATTCTTTGAATGCTTCGAAAGTTTCGTCCTTATGTCTTAACAAGTAGACATATCCGAAACGACTGAAGTCATCAATGAAAGTAACGAAGTATCTTTCACCATTCCGAGTTATGGGCTTAAAGGGTCCACATACATCCGAATGTATTAATCCCAATAAGTCCTTAGCCCTTTCGTAGGTCCCTTTGAAAGGTGCTTTAGTCATTTTTCCTTGTAAACAAGATTCACATACATTAAACGAGTCTAGTTCATTTGATTTCAAAAGGCCATTCTTTTGAAGTGTATGCATTCGATTCTTGTTTATGTGACCAAGGCGACAATGCCATAAGTAGGAATCACTCAAATCCCTTTTGAGTTTCTTGGTGCTAGTATGGTATATTGAGCTACTAGATGATGTGTCATCATGAACCAATTCATAAATTCCATTTGAAGGCGAAGCCTTAAAATAGAATACATTATCTAAATAAACGTGGATATCATCATTAACAAAATTAAGATAAAAACCACATTGTTTTAAACGGGATACAGAAATAATGTTTCGAGATAAATCGGGTGCATACAAAATATTTTTCAAAACAAGCTCCAAACCACTTGGTAGCTTTAAAACAAAGTCTCCTTGAGCTTTCACTTGCACCCTTGCTCCATTTCCCATGAAGAGACTTGTTGTTCCTGCATCTTGATCACTTCTTTTGAACCCCTGCAAAGTATTGCAAATATGAGTTCCACATCCTGTGTCTAATACCCATGTATTAGAAGAAGTAATGTATACCATATATACATTACCTGAGGTTTGCCCTGCATCTTGATCACTTCTTTTGAACTCCTTAAGGTAGACCGGGCAGTTGCGTTTCCAGTGACCCATTTCACCGCAACCAAAGCACGGGTCTTCCTTGAGGTTTGCTTGTCCGGCAACCTTTTGCTTCTTGTTCTTGTTTTTGGTTGGGGTAACCATCTTCCCCTTTCCCTTGCCTTGATGAGCGGGTCCTTTCCTCTTAGCCGCCTTAGGCTTAGAGGTGTTATTACCTTTGGACCCACCATCATTGATCATTAGCACGGGTGAAGCCCTCTTACCCATGCTAGTTTCCGTCGTCCTAAGCATGCCATGAAGCTCTCCAATGGTCTTATCCATCCCATTTATATTGTAATTAATTACAAATTGGTCAAACCTCTTTGACAAGGAGTTTAGGATAAGATCCATGGCTAGCTCATTAGATATGTTGAGATTAAGACGGTTTGCGCGATCAATGAGGCTTTTCATCTTAAGGACATAAGATGAAACGGATTGGGAGTCGTCCATACGACATGCATGAAGCGCTCGAACGGTCTCGAAGCGCTCGACACGTGCTTGTTGAAGGAACATCTCCTTCAATTGCGTGATCATGTCGTATACAGTATGATGCTCGAAATCCTTTTAGAGTTCGGGTATCATAGTCCCAAGCATTAGGCAAGTAACTTGCACCGAATCGGCGCAATACTTATCCCAATAAGCCATGCCTTCCGTATCATCCTCGTCGGGTTGATCGGGAATGGGATCTTCCAACACATACGCCTTATCCTCAAGTTTGAGGACAATCCTAAGATTGCGGAACCAATCCATAAAGTTCGTATGGTTGAGTTTGTCTTTCTCGAGGAGAGACCTTAACGATAGGTTGTTCAAGTTAATAGGTGCGTTTTGCATGTTGTTGTTATTGGAGGCCATCTACAAAATTTAACAAAGTTATTTAAGTATCAATTTTAATTTAACAATCAATACCCTTTAAAACCAATTGATATTTATTAAATATTAGAATCCAACGGTAAACCAAATTTCGGTTAGCTGACCTTTATCCTGTCATTTGATTTAGCTAGGTAGTCATTGTATGACAATTTCAATCCTTTTGCAACTTCTAAGTTATGGGATCATGCAATCCTTTTGCATGGCATATTTATCCCATCAACGCCTATTTGTTCCTCATGCTTCGGTGACCCTAAGTTCATGATTCCCAAATCAAGTCGTCCTACTTGTGTAAACGTGTAAATTTAACATACAAGTGGTTAAGTGACCTTTTATCCCATAAGTGTGCGAAATTCACCTTAATCATATTAGTTTGTTCATAACGGTTAGGTGACCTTTATCCCATTATGAGTTCCCTAATATTTTCAAGTGTCACACAAAAGGATGGCGTTTAACTTGTTTGCCTTGTTAATAAGGGATTTTAAGTTTTCATTAATTCTAGTTTGAGAAAACTTTTACACCATACACCAACATGCATTTAGTGTATGGTTTGTATGAAAATCCATTTTCATGTCTTATAATTAAGCCAATTACATGATTTGATATAAACCATTTTATATGAGTGTTAATAACCAATTATTATGTCCTTTTGCCATTTCAATTTAACCATTTAAATTGTCATTTTGCATGTTGTTTAATAACGTCTAATTTAACCAATTAAATTTTAGTTTGTTTATTGTTAACTTGTGTGATTAATTTGTAGCAACCAAACATACAATCTATAGTCAAACAACAAAACAACCACACATGCAAAAAATAAGTTCACAATCAAGCCATTTGGGTAGACATTTGTTTAGCCGAAAACAAATGCCACGGGTTAAGGGTTATAACACAAAGTAGGAGATTTTAAATCTCCCACTTAATCTTGCATCCAAATGCTTCTTCTTGTGTTCTTCATCTTGCATCTTCATCTTTTACAAAAAATATATCCTAATACATTTTTCTCTAAAAAATAAAAATACAACCTAATCTATTTTACATGCCAAATATAAAATAAATTACATAACCAAAATAATAATATTACAAACCAAATGAATGAATTAATATTACATACCAAATGAATGAATTAAATCAACCAAACATGCAACCATTCAAATACAAGGTCAAGGCTTGATTGTGAATTTTAACATACAACAAAATTGACCAAGTGGCAAGTTCCAAAACCCATTTGGAACCTCCTTGAATTCGGCCAACCAACAAACCCACCCAAACACTTTAATTTTTGCATTTTACAATCATGCATGTACATAAAATGCAAAATATATAGTGAGTTTAATAATCATCTCGAAGCATATTTCAACAACTTCGGCTCTAGATACCATTGTTGGGATTTAACAAGTTTCATAATACTTAAAACCTTTTAAGAATCATTCAAAGCAGAAGCATGTAAATAACCATTTGTTAACTTGTTAATATTTAACCAATTAAATTTAAAATCCCAATTAGGATCAAGTTATGAAATATGCTTACAAACTACAAGCAAGTAAAGAGATTATACCTACTCCAAGCTTGCTAGTAAATGATGAAGATGATGAAGATGAATGGAGCTTCAAAAGTGTGAAACCTCAAGTTGTTATACCCCAAACTTATGCACCAACACCCTTGCTTTTAGTTAGGATTTTGTTTAACACTTGAATGAGCTTGTAAAATTCAAAATAAGAACCCTTCCTTACCCTTCAAAGCCCACGGCTTTCAGCTGTAGAAAGTAGAGGTTTATGTAGTTTTTTTTTATGTATTTTGCAAGTGTATCTCTCCACAAAGAGTCAAATGTGCATGTATATAGAAATGGGAAAGTATGGCAAGGTGTAGGGAAATATTAGCATGCCTTGTTACAACTCCAAGGCCACTCCCATATTAGTTTAAATAAAATAGTTTTATATAAGTTAAACTTTTATAAAACTAATATACATAAACTTCCATATAAATTAAAATGCACATTTTATAAACTTGCATATTAATTATGTACATTTTATATAAAATCAATTATAAAGAAATGTAACATAACATTATTAATTATTTAACCTATAAATAATTAAATCCATATTATATAAATTATTCCATAATTTATATATATATATATATGCATACATCAAGTAGTATTTCAGAAAACCATTTTTCTTAATGTTCAAGTGTCGCGTATTTAATCAATGATCCAATCGTTAAGATTAAATACATATAAGGTGTCGGTAAGCTTGTTATTGGGTATGACCCAACTTGGATCATAACACATTAGCCATATTAATTTAATATGTCTCTCGGGCATACGAAATACCTTCACTTACTTCTACTGCTGTATGAACTTGCTGCATGCTACCGTTTCCTTTTACTGCTATGTAAACTCGCTGTATGCTTTGCTTATTCTCGCTACTGCATGCTACTATCTGCTTTTGATTGCATGCTCAATACTGTTACTATTGTAATGCTGCATACTGCTGTAGACGATCTACGCTGCTGTAGTTGTTATGCCTGATTACGCCCTTGCTACATGTCTGCTATTCGCTGTACCAACTTGAAAAATTTATCTTTCATAGTTCAGATGTTTTTCTGAACCCTGTTCCCACTCGTCTAACCCTAAAGATTAGTATTGTAATCCACCTGTTATTACTGTTCTACCATTCCAGAGATCGAAACATTTCTTCACGCAATCTAGAAGGAGTACCCCTGGGATTACACGCCCACGAAGGTTGATCCTCAGAGGAGTAGACATGCGAGGACTTGTCGGAGTAACCGCACCCCGAGCTCACCCTAATTAGCCACGTACAGCGTATAAACATTAAAAGGATGTTCAGTTTCTGCAAGATGACTCATACTGTGACAACCCGGAAATTTCTGACCAAATTAAAACTTTATCTTTATATTATTCCGACACGATAATCAAAGTTTGTTAAGTTGAATATCAAGAAGTGGAAACTATATTCATGCATTCATTTAACCTTGACCAAACCCTGACTATTCACGAACCATTATAATTGGATTAAAAAATATACGTATATATATATATATATGTATATATATATATATGTATATATATATATATATATATATATATATATTTTACAAAAATATAATAGTAACTTAGTCAAAAAAACGTCATGATTTAAAATAATATATTTTGATAAACAACGAGTCACTGATTTATAGAAGCAAATGACCACAACGCTCAATTTTATAAGTTACATTTTTTATAAGATAATTTACTGATGAGTAAGTCAAATTATTAATAAGGGTACACGTCGCGTAACGTAAAAGGCTAGTTTTCTAAACGTATGAAAGTGCGTTCGAAAAACCGAAAGTGGTACACGAGTCGAGTATCAACGTACGAGTCAACGGACCTAAAATTACAAGTCAACTATGTACATGAATATAATAAAATATATATATATAATTAATATAAATTATATATTATATATATATAATAATATGTCGACAAACAAGAAAATAAAAAAATTGTGAGCCAGATTTTGGGGCCATGCGACCGCATGAGAAATAGGCATAAAACGCATGCGATCGCATGGCAGTCAGAATTCAGAAACATTTTATAAATTGGCCAGTTTGCTCAACACACACACACACACATATTAATATCTATATTACTCCGTATTATATTTTATATTTATTATTTATATTTATTATTTATATTATTATTATTATTAAGATTAATATTATTATTAATCAAATAGTTAGGAGTATTATTATTAGTATTATTATACATAAAATACTACGACGAGGTCATGAGCGAATTATTTTCAAACAAGCCTTCCGAGCGGGATAGAGCTAGGGAAACTATGGGTTATAACTATGGAGGTTATGGGTAATGTTCATTAGTATTGTTCGCAAGTCAAACTAGTATTTATCATCTCCGTTGCGTCTACGTACTTTTCTGCAATATTGAATCTCAATATTGATACGTAAGCATTTATATCTTATCTTTTATATATTAATAGTGTATCCATGTCTAGTGCTCGAGTATATATGTTTATGCATGCTTGTATGCTTTAATTTTGTCGTTACATAGTTTATGATGAATCACGACATTGATACATATATTATTGATAAAAGGTATATGATATGCATGTCATTGAAAAGCTGTCGAAAAATTAATAACTTTTCATTTAGAAATCGTATGTTTTCGATGAACGGATTAAAAGTTATGGTCAACTGAATTATAATTAACATTAATTGAAATTGCTTTTGAATCTGTAATTGATATTTAAAAACTTGTTTATAAGATTGATAAATTAGATTTTCAAATATTACTAATCGAGTAAATGAATTTCTATATAAGGCACGTCTTGTCTTGTTGAACAATTGTCAAAGTTGACTGTCTTATCATGTTTTAAAGCTTTATAAACACTATAATCTGATTTTCCAAGTATTGGAAAACTATATGAAAATCATGTTCGATTGCCATGATAATTCAAATATAATATAGCCCCTGAAATAAATAATATTTTGAGTTTGATAAACTATAAATTCGTTCAATTATCAAGACTTATACTATGTTAATAAACATGTATAGATTTAAAGATCATATTGGGTCAGGTTGACTTTTGAGATGACTTTTGTTAAACTTCTGCATGTCGGTCTCGAGCATTAGGATTGTGATACACTATGACCCGACCTAGCTTGTTAAACATATATTGACCAACATATGTTCTCTAGGTTGAGATCTACGGTTATTTTGCATTCCGAGTTCGGTCACATTTCGGTGAATGACCTTATGTGCTGCTAAGGTGAGTTTCATTTGCTCCCTTTTTAATTGCTTTTGCAATCTATATTTTTGGGCTGAGAATACATGCACTTTATTTTAAACACAATGGATACAAGTACATACTAAATTCTACACTGAGTTTGAACCAAAAACCCTTAGCTTTGGTAACTAGTAACTGCCAGTTATAAGAACTGGTGGGCGCGAGTAGTAGTATATGGATCCATAGGGCTTGATATCCCCGTCCGAGCTAGAGCACTTGCCTTTTAACGGACGTATGCTATTTGAGAAGCGTACACATTGGTTTGCGTGTATTATTAAGATGATTATACAAAGGGTATGAATTATATATACGTTAAGTTTAGTTACCAGGGTGCTCAATTTTGTAGAATATTTTGATAAACGTTTCGGATGAAACAACTGAAATCTTGTGATCCACCTTTATATACAGATTATGCGCAACATTAAAACTATGAACTCACCAACCTTTGTGTTGACACTTTTAAACGTGTTTATTCTCAGGTTCCTAGAAGTCTTCCACTGTTTGCTTATACGTTGTACAATCTATGTGCATGTTGTAGAGACCCGTCCTAATCCATCCGGACGAAGTCCACATCGATTATAAACAATTCACAACAGTTGATTTCATCGCAAGGTAATTGACCTCTATATGATACATTTTACAATCATTGCATTCGTTTTTAAAAGAAAAACTTTGTTTACATCGAAAGTTGACGGCAAACATACTATAATACCTCCAACTATAATTGACTTAATAATAATCTTGATGAACTCGATGACTCGAATGCAACATCTTTTGAAATATGTCATGAATGACTCCAAGTAATATCCCTAATATGAGCAAATGCACAGCGGAAGATTTCTTTCATACCTGAGAATAAACATGCTTTCAAGTGTCAACCAACAGGTTGGTAAGTTCATAATTTTATCATAAAACAATAAAATTCAATATTTTGATAGACCACAAGATTTAAATCCTGCATGGTACAAATGGGCCTGAATCCTATACCCACATGTAATGTACATGCGATATCTTTTAAATACAGTACACCTTTCTCGTGTACGCAACCATTTTCATAAATCTTAGTAACCGTACACATATCTTGTGTACAAAATATAATACACATAACCTATGTATAAAAAGCATTCTCTCGATACATAACATTCATATCAATTGGTGGCAATTATCATGTCCACATAATTCAATGGTGGCAATTATCATGTCCACATAATTCAATGGTGGCAATTATCATGTCCACATAATTCAATGGTGGCAATTATCATGTCCACATAATTCAATAATAATCTCCAGAACTTCTGTCTGCATAATAATTTATTCGAGGAATGTTTTGCTTGTGTCTATCTCGTCAAACATTTATAAAAGCATTTTATGTATTCGCAGTTCAAAACATATTTCAAGAGCATTTAATAAAGCAGTTGTAAAAACAGCGCATGTATTCTCAGTCCCAAAAATGTAAAGAGTAAAAGGGAATCAAATGAACTCACCTAATGTATTTTGTAGTAAAAATACATATGACGACATTGAACAAGTATAGGGTTGGCCTCAGATTCACGAACCTATATCATTTGTATATATATTAAAATATATAATCGTAATCAAACAAGTGTATATCTATTATTTTATGTATTAAGATTAATGTTCTTATATATATAATTTTATTAATACTTACTTTACATTATGATACTTATTTGATATTTAATTAATGTTACTAGTTAAAATGAAATTTTATGTAGTATTAGTATACTTTCTTTAGTAAATATATCTGTATTTATATATATGTATATCGTTTGTTTTGTGAAATTATCAATTGTAGTAATACTAGTTTAAGGATAATAATAATACTGATAATAGTAATTTTAGTAAAAATGGTAATTCTATTAATAATGATAAAGTAAAAATAATAGTTTTAGCAAAAATAGCATTTTCAATAGTAATGGTAAGTTTAATAATAATTATCGTTTTTAAATAGAAATTTTTAGTGTTCATAACAAATAATACTAATAATATTCTTAATCGTATCTAATAGTCTAATAATGATAATAAATAATAACTTTTATAGATATACCCATTTTAGTAACAATAATCATAATAATAATAATTATAATACTTTTAATGATGATAATAATTAATATCAACAATAATAAATAATAATAATAACAATAATAATAATAATAATAATAATAATAATAATAATAATAATAATAATAATAATAATAATAATAATAATAATAATAATAATAATAATAATAATAATAATAATAATAATAATGGAAATAAAATATATACCCTTTTTAAAACTTCCTCCAAAAAAGAAAAGCCTGAGACGGGACTCGAACCAGAGACCTCTCAACTAGTACCAACCACTTGAAACCATCCCTCTGTCTGTTATCTTTCTGTTTTATTGTTATCTTTCTATTTTATGACACAGCCTAATTCTATATATCCTTGATTTCTGTTTCCTACTTTAATTTCCAAACTAATTAACTCGCTAAACTTATTTATCCTCATCTTTTTCACCCCAAACTTAAATCAACTAGATGTATCTCGGCCCAATAACAGTTACGGCCCAACAGCAGAAATAAGCCCAAGAGAGGAAACAAGGCCCAACAGCACAAGTAATCACAACAGTCCAGCTTTTATTGAAAAAAAATATTTGCAGTCTGCTGGTTTCGAACCCACGACCTACTGTTCAACACCCACGCTCCAAACCAATGAACTATTCTATTTTTCCTGTTCTAATGCACAACATAATTATATATAATTCGTTTTAAACTGTTTCTATTTCTTCTAAATCAAAACCCATAACTATCCATTGTCTTTCTTACATATCATCTTCATCAAGATTGTTATCATCATTAACATGAAGTGTTCATTATCATTATAAAAAATCACCATAATAACATCATCGACTCATCACCATCATTACTCACTTCACGATCACTATAATCATCATCATTAACGATTTCTATTTCCATCATGATTATTTTTATCATCATCAACATTTTAATCAAGTATCATCCCATCGTCTTTATTACCTATACATCCATTCATATCCCTCTTTGTATCAATCAACAACCAAATAAGCATCTGAATTGTAATAGGCGACAGTATTTATTGAAACAGAACGGTTCCATCATCATAGAATTTAAATGGGTTTTAAATTTGAAGAAGCCCAATCGGAAAGTAACTAAATAACCCGCCCAACTTCGATAGTTTATAAAACATGCAGCGAAATTTAAATATCCAAATAAGCTTATCCTTATTATAACTCGAGTGGGGGGTTCACCTTTATTTATTGATTTTCGGCTAATATGTATTATAGTAACATATTTAAATGATTAAAGTAAGCAGAAAACAAAGGTGGAGTAATAGTAGTTGTCTTTGAATTTACACAGAAATATTACCATAGCTATATCGTAATAGAAGTAAGATAAATCGAGCAGGTGGATGTTACGAATAAGAAACGAGAACGTGAAGTAGTGATGGTCTCGTGGTGGTTGAAATAGAAAGGAAACAGAATCAATGAGAGATAGAAAAAGAAGTGGTGAATCACGTAGGGTGTTTGTGTAAGGGTGGTGGAGATGGTGAGATCGTGGTGGTCGACGGGTGGTCTTCAATGGTGGTGTAAGGTGGAGATGTCGTGCTCACGATATATGGTAGAACAATTAAGGTGATGGTTATGGTGGTATGGTGAAGAATCAAATAAGTGGGTCTTGGTGGTGGAGGGTGGTTCATTAGTGGTTTCAAGGTGGCGAGTGGTTGTGATGGCGGTTAGACTGTGATGGTGTTAAAGGCCATAGGTGGCTCTATATGGTGTCTCGGATTAACAGCAAGAAATGGGTTTAACATGGGTCAAGGTTGGTTGAATGTGCAAGTGATCTTGTGTATTTGCATAAATATATATATATATATATATATATATATATATATATATATATATATATATATATATATATATATATATAAATAATAATACTATAATAATACTCATAAGTGTAATAAGAACGTGGGATGCAATCAATTAGTGCAATTAATCATAGAATAGTAAAAGAATATATTAGCAGCCTACATTTTAACTTCATCTACCGACAGTTTTGAAGGGCTATTATATCGTGCCCCGTTGTTCACTCAGTGGCGAATTAAAAGTACTCTGAAAAATTCCATATTTTTATAATAATTATCTTTATTTATTTCAGTCACTATGGTATAAAATTCGATCATTAATTTATTAAATAAAAGTTACATCAACTGTCCCTCTCATTTATGGGTAAAATATAAAAAGTGTTAAAATTAAATAACTAGATCTTAGATATACTTTTAATAAGCCTATAACTTATATAACTCATTTTCGGATCACCTTTTATTTTAAAATCATATAAGTTCGAATTAAACTTCTTTAAATAATAATCGAAACGTCCAACGAGTATTACAATCACCTAATATTTATTTTTAATATACTATATATACATATATATATAGTTATGTTTTAAATAATAACTATTATAATATTCATATTTTATTTTATCTTACATAGTAAATTCAGATAATTGATTTATATAATATTCCAAATTAATATATATATATATATATATATAATCAAGTATATACATTTCTATTTACAAATAGTTGTTCGTGAATCGTCGGGAATGGTCGAAGGTCAATTGAACATATGAACAGTTCAAAATTTTTGAGACTCAACTTTACAAATCTTGCTTATCGTGTCGGAATCACAGTAAGATTAAGTTTAAATTTGGTCAGAAATTCCCGGGTCATCACAGTACCTACCCGTTAAAGAAATTTCGTCCCGAAATTTGAGTGAGGTGGTCATGGCTAATAATAAAAATGTTTTCATGACGAATATGAGTTGATAACTTTAGTTTTATCATCATTGAGTAATATGGATAAAAATAATTCGATTATTCGAAGAGTACGAATGAAGCTATCACCAAAGAGTAAAATAGGAAAGTAAAGATTCATCTTAACTTTTGACAGAGTCAGGGTTGAATTCCGGAATTCAAGGGATTTAAAGAAAATCTTCGAAATCTAAAAGATTTGATTCTTCGGCGAGTAAGAAAATTAAGATCTCTATAATTAAATACAGTGATCTGCCTTGATTACTTTGTCTGATATTTCCATTATAAATTAAGCTCTTCTGTTCCATTATTCTCATCATTCCTATACTTTCTTTCTTAGTTCATACATCCAAAAGATTGTGAAAATGCTTAGTCCAGTTCTAATCCCTAATATTTTCCTAATTATTATTTCTGTCATCCTTCTTTTCAATCTTCCATCAGAAGAATCTGTTTACTTCTACTATTACCTTGGGGTGATACTATTCTTAATTATACCGTGTCTTTATATTGCTATTCGTATTAATATCCAAGGTTTGTAATTTCTGCGTTGTTGTTAGATTTTATATCTTCCCTTATATTTCAATGTCCCTGCTTCTGTCTCCTATAATTGTTGTCATCCATAGTTAATGCGCTCTCTTATTTGCTGCGATTTATACCCCCTTTCTATTTCGGAGCTTCATGCTTTTGTTTACTTTTCGCAAGTAATGGTCCAGAATTCATAGGTATTGAGTTTCGAATTATCATAATATACAAGGTAGAAAGAAAAGGTAGTAGCACGATTTGTTTTTGTCAAATTACCTGAATCACTGAGAATAGAACTATCAAGAATATATTTTCTTGATATGTTCAGAAGTTAAGAAGAATGAAAGAGTTATGTAACATGGCACATGATAACGTTATGATCTGTGAATTATCACGTCCCATTAGAAACTCAGCATGACTTACTGTAATATAATCACGTTGATCAAGTGTCATTATATTATACTAACTCATGCATCAATTCCCAACATTACTTCAATAACATTCATATTTTAAGCTCGAAAGTTTACAGAATATAGAAACTAACAGTTTCTATATGATGTAACACTGATAGTACGAAGAGATTAATGATTTCAGATAAGAATAGTTAAAAAAAATATCTTCAGAAATATGGAGGATATTTATAATGAAAGATACGATGATATATTGGAATTCTTAATATCGAAGGATGGTGAAGAAAATTTGTCCGCAAGAGTTTGGAGTCAGAAGCAAGGTATTCGCTAAAGATTTCATCAGAAACAGAATCATCAGGATTCTTAATGTACAAGTTTAGTCCTTGTGATTTGTTCAGAGACTCCTTCGTAGTTTGCTCAATCAGTTTTTCAGTTTCAAACTTTTTCTGAGCTTTGCCAACATACAATTCTTTATCATCGACTTTTGGCTGTTGAGGTCGTTTACAGTTTTTGTCGCTTCATTCAACATTTTCAAAATTCATAGCATTAATTTGCAGACTGGGTGCTTTTCAGAATTTCAGAATTGGAATTCGTACATCCAGGAGATAGAGGTTATATTTATATATATATAAATTGTTGTCGTAGAATCGCTGAGAATTTCGAGATCATCGATTGATGCCTTCCGGTACTTGGTATAGTAATTATCGTTACAGAATACTAATGAGTTCATGATAAGACTTCAATAGATAAATATATGGAGTTCATGATAAGACTTCAATAGATAAATATATTGATTTGTCGTAGAGATTTGAGCCAAGGAGCAACGAGGTTGCTGGTACGTCTGCTGGTAATATGATGGAATATAAAAGAATTCTCCGGTATCAAAAGGGTAATCGTATATATCAGGATTATAGTAAGGCTACTTAGAATGAAAAGTCGAAGTTGACTTGATGGAGCTGTGACAAAATTGGCTACTTTGAAAAGGGATCGCAAAGTTATTTTTGCTAATAAATGCCAAAGGATCTGACGCGGCTACATGTTAAACTTTTACTCAGTTGCCGAGAGTTTTCAGGTGCATAACTATACGCATCAATCTTTCTTTCCGTAGATGAAGTGCGGTTGGTTCATTATCTTGATTGAGGTGTTTTTAAGAATCATGAAAGGTTTGAACGCAAATTGTAATCGTCAAGATACAAATGAGGTTTAAGATGAGATCAAGTGGCAAACTTGAAGAATTGTTTAGTTTCATATGTTATAAACAATATTTTAATTCATTTTAATTGTCCAAAATTATTAGTCCACAGTCGATAGTCTATAGTTAACATTCCAATAATTCATATATAGTTTAACATATAATATTCGAATTAATTAATACGTGCTGTGACCCGTATTCGTCTCAGACTCGTTCACAACTCAAACTATATATATTATTGTAGAATCAACCTCAACCCTGTATAGCTAACTCCTGCATTACTGCATATAGAGTGTCTATGGTTATTCCAAATAATATATATAGATGCGTCGATATGATATGTCAAAACCTTGTATACGTGTCCCGATATTTAAAGTGCGTAAAATAAATAACAGAAATTAAATGAGGATAAATAAAATTGCGAGAATTTAAATTGCGATAAATAAAATGTAATATGGAATTAATCAGTTAGCTAGGAACAGTTAGCTAGGAACAGTTAGCGTGGATTCTTATCAAAATTCTTCTCATAATTAAATTGTTTGTTTCTAACAAGTTTTATTTTTGTCCAATGTTTTCTTCATTATGCCACTTGTTGGATTCTGTTAGGTCAAAATCCAAATATGAAATTGAATGAAAATGGTTATTCTGTGGTGAACGGATACGTATATCAGTGGTTGTAAGTAGGATAGTAAATGACTGTTGAATCGGATTCAAAGAATGTACAGTGTAACTTATTAATGTGAAATCTAAATATTTCTAGGGTATTACCTACCCGTTAAAATATTTTTTACCATTAACAGTTTGTACAAAGGAATTTTTAATTACAATCTTTATGAAAATATATATACGTATATATTTTCTTCAGATGTAATCATAGATTTAAGGAGTCAATATGATATTAAACTCATTCAATTTACCATTAGAACAAGAATATATAATCTCTAAAACATTAGAGATTACATAATCGTCATGTCGAATGAAGATAAAAGATGTAGAACGATTCACAGATTGATGATTATGCTCGAGGTACATAATGAGATGTTGAGGTGTGAGATGTTGAACTTGGGTTGTTGGTGGTACTGGTGTTGCCGGTACTGTTGTTGAAGCTGGTACGTATTGCACTATATTTTCCAAGGCTACAACTCGGGCGCGAAGCTCGTTGACTTCTCTTATTATACCGGGATGATTGTCGGTTCGGACGAGCGGATGAATGAGGTTTAGAATTTGAGATAGTATATGATCGTGACGAGATACTCAGGAAATGAGAGAAAATGGTGTCTCGAACAGGTTCGCCAGTAAACGCTTCAGATTCATTGTCAAGAGGTGAATTCGGTTAGTGGAAGGTATCGCCTTCTTCGCGTCTCCATTGATTAAGTCGACTACGAACCCATCAGATGAATTGGGGATGGTTTATTGATTGATTCATTCTGGTGACACCACTTTCGGAGCTTAGGTGAATATCCATGTCGGAATAGCTGTCGGAATAACTATCGGAATAGCTATCGAAATCTGAGGAACTCGAACTGTTGAGGGATTCATCTCGTACGATCAGATGAAGGATTTTCGATAAGAAATAGATTATAGGATGTAGATTAGTACCCTGCAATACATAATTTACATATGCATATATAATACTAACATCCCCTAAGTTACGGAGGAATCTACGGAAGTTGTCAGGCAAAGGTAACAATAACAGATACGCTAAGATATGAATTTATCTATACACTGTCTATGCAATAGAGGCAGTAAGACGTGTCTAGACTTTAAGGATGATAAGAAAATAATTTTTGACACTAATGATAAGCAAAACTTTTGACATGCAGACACGGTCGAAGTCCAGACTCACTAATGCATCCTAACGACTTATCAGTTATATACACTAATGCAGACCTGGTTCGCTAAGACCATCGCTCTGATACCAACTGTAGAAACCCGTCCTAATCCATCCGGACGAAGTCCACATCGATTATAAACAATTCACAACAGTTGATTTCATCGCGACGTAATTGACCTCTATATGATACATTTTACAATCATTGCATTCGTTTTTAAAAGAAAAACTTTGTTTACATCGAAAGTTGACGGCAAACATACTATAATACCTCCAACTATAATTGACTTAATAATAATCTTGATGAACTCGACGACTCGAATGCAACGTCTTTTGAAATATGTCATGAATGACTCCAAGTAATATCTCTAATATGAGCAAATGCACAGCGGAAGATTTCTTTCATACCTGAGAATAAACATGCTTTCAAGTGTCAACCAACAGGTTGGTGAGTTCATAAGTTTATCATAAAACAATAAAATTCAATATTTTGATAGACCACAAGATTTAAATCCTGCATGGTACAAATGGGCCCGAATCCTATACCCACCTGTAATGTACATGCGATATCTTTTAAATACAGTACACCTTTCTCGTGTACGCAACCATTTTCATAAATCTTAGTAACCGTACACATATCTCGTGTACAAAATATAATACACATAACCTGTGTATAAAAATCATTCTCTCGATACATAACATTCATATCAATTGGTGGCAATTATCATGTCCACATAATTCAATGGTGGCAATTATCATGTCCACATAATTCAATTGTGGCAATTATCATGTCCACATAATTCAATAATAATCTCCAGAACTTCTGTCTGCATAATAATTCATTCGAGGAATGTTTTGCTTGTGTCTATCTCGTCAAACATTTATAAAAGCATTTCATGTATTCGCAGTTCAAAACATATTTCAAGAGCATTTAATAAAGCAGTTGTAAAAATAGTGCATGTATTCTCAGTCTCAAAAATGTAAAGAGTAAAAGGGAATCAAATGAACTCACCTAATGTATTTTGTAGTAAAAATACATATGATGACATTGAACAAGTATAGGGTTGGCATCAAATTCATGAACCTATATCATTTGTATATATATTAAAATATATAATCGTAATCAAACAAGTGTATATCTATTATTTTATGTATTAAGATTAATGTTCTTATATATATAATTTTATTAATACTTACTTTACATTATGATACATATTTGATATTTAATTAACGTTACTAGTTAAAATGAAATTTAATGTAGTATTAGTATACTTTCTTTAGTAAATATATCTGTATATATATATATATATATATATATATATATATATATATATATATATATATATATATATATATTGTTTGTTTTGTGAAATTATCAATTGTAGTATTACTAGTTTAAGGATAATAATAATACTGATAATAGTAATTTTAGTAAAAATGGTAATTCTATTAATAATGATAAAGTAAAAATAATAGTTTTAGCAAAAATAGCATTTTCAATAGTAATGGAAAGTTTAATAATAATTATCGTTTTTAAATAGAAATTTTTAGTGTTCATAACTAATAATACTAATAATATTCCTAATCGTATCTAATAGTCTAATAATGATAATAAATAATAACTTTTATAGATATACCCATTTTAGTAACAATAATCATAATAATTATTATTATAATACTTTTAATGATAATAATAATTAATATCAACAATAATAAATAATAATAATAACAACAACAACAACAATAATAATAATAATAATAATAATAATAATAATAATAATAATAATAATAATAATAATAATAATAATAATAATAATAATAAAAATGGAAATAAAATATATACCCTTTTTAAAACTTCCTCCAAAAAAGAAAATCCTGAGACGGGACTCGAACCCGAGACCTCTCAACTAGTACCAACCACTTGAAACCATCCATCTGTCTGTTATCTTTCTGTTTTATTGTTATCTTTCTATTTTATGACACAGCCTAATTCTATAAATCCTTGATTTCTATTTCCTTCTTTAATTTCCAAACTAATTAACTCGCTAAACTTATTTATCCACATCTTTTTCACAACAAACTTAAATCAACTAGATGTATCTCGGCCCAATAATAGTTACGGCCCAACAGCAGAAATAAGCCCAAGAGAGGAAACACGGCCCAACAGCACAAGTAATCACAACAGCCCAGCTTTTATTGAAAAAAAATATTTGCAGTCTGCTGGTTTCGAACCCACGACCTACTGTTCAACACCCACACTCCAAACCAATGAACTATTCTATTTTTCCTATTCTAATGCACAACATAATTATATATAATTCGTTTTAAACTGTTTCTATTTCTTCTAAATCAAAACCCATAACTATCCATTGTCTTTCTTACATATCATCTTCATCAAGATTGTTATCATCATTAACATGAAGTGTTCATTATCATTCATCACCATCATTACTCACTTCACGATCACTATAATCATCATCATTAACGATTTCTATTTCCATGGTGATTATTTTTATCATCATCAACATTTTAATCAAGTATCATCCCATCGTCTTTATTACCTTTACATCCATTCATATCCCTCTTTGTATCAATCAACAACCAAATAAGCATCTGATTGTAATAGGTGACATTATTTATCGAAACAAAACGGTTCCATCATCATAGAATTTAAATGGGTTTTAAATTTGAAGAAGCCCAATCGGAGAGTAACTAAATAACCCGCCCAACTTCGATAGTTTATAAAACATGCAGCGAAATTTAAATATCCAAATAAGCTTATCCTTATTATAACTCGAGTGGGGGGTTCACCTTTATTTATTGATTGTCGGCCAATATGTATTATAGTAACATATTTAAATGATTAAAGTAAGCAGAAAACAAAGGTGGAGTAATAGTAGTTGTCTTTGAATTTACACAGAAATATTACCATAGCTATACCGTAATAGAAGTAAGATAAATCGAGCAGGTGGATGTTATGAATAAGAAACGAGAACTTGAAGTAGTGATGGTCTCGTGGTGGTTGAAATAGAAAGGAAACAGAATCAATGAGAGATAGAAAAAGAAGTGGTGAATCACGTAGGGTGTTTGTGTAAGGGTGGTGGAGATGGTGAGATCGTGGTGGCCGACGGGTGGTCTTCAATGGTAGTGTAAGGTGGAGATGTCGTGCTCACGATATATGGTAGAACAATTAAGGTGATGGTTATGGTGGTATGGTGAAGAATCAAATAAGTGGGTCTTGGTGGTGAAGGGTGGTTCATTAGTGGTTTCAAGGTGGCGAGTGGTTGTGATGGCGGTTAGACTGTGATGGTGTTAAAGGCCATAGGTGGCTCTATATGGTGTCTCGGATTAACAGCAAGAAATGGGTTTAACATGGGTCAAGGTTGGTTGAATGTGCAAGTAATCTGGTGTATATGCATAAATATATATATAAATAATAATACTATAATAATACTCATAAGTGTAATAAGAACGTGGGATGCAATCAATCAGTGCAATTAGATCTTAGATATACTTTTAATAAGCCTATATGTCATAACCCGACCTTAACCATAAGGACGAATACAATAACATATGATTTCATCGCGAGGTATTGACCTCTATATGCGACGTTTTTCAAAAAACTGCATTCGTTTTTACAATACAAACCATAGCTTTTATTACAAATACAAGGTTTAAACAACATAATAATGATTATCGTTTTGCCATAATCTTAGCCTTACAAATTTTACATGTGATGATAACAACATGATATCCAACATATTTTACATTACAAATTCTCCGATATGCAGTTTTATTTTTGACACAAATATGCATACTCAAGATCTTGCTTAAATTCAACATGTTACAGTGGAAGCTTTTAGTTATCACCTGAGAATAAACATGCTTAAAACGTCAACATAAAGTTGGTGAGATATAGGTTTAATGCCGGCAGCGTTATAAATATAGACCACAAGATTTCATATATAAACGTTTTAATAAAAAAAAATATTCTAAGTTGTTGAGCACTTGATAACCATACTTAACATTTAATCAACGTCGCATATTCCCTTTATTATGAAATCTTACTACACCGTACCAAGTGTAGTCACCGAAACGAAGTACTGTGCAACCGTTGAATACTGGTCGTCCAGTCCGGTTGTGGTTGTCAGGCCCGATAGATCTATCAACAGGATTCGCGTTTACAATACCTCATGTAAATAGTAGTTACCAAGTTACAGGGAAGTATGCCAGTGGTACAACTCAATGTAGAATATATATTTTTAATCACTTGTGTCCATAACGTAAATCATAAAATGCATTTATTCTCATCCCGAAATATTTAGAGTTTAAAAGTGGGACTATATACTCAATTTTGCCTTAAAGGTATTTAACACGACTTGGTCTCCGATAGATATCACGAACCTAACCATATATATAATATATCAACATATTTTCTTTTTAAGTAATCGTTACATATATATATACTTTTAATACTTTTAATATTTTTTTAGTCCGTAGTTAGCAGTCCGATGTTAGTGGTCCACAATTAGTTGCTTAAATAAAATAAATAAAGACCCCATCGTATTCGTATTGATCAGAATTAATCTCAACCCATGGTACCATGTTGTCAAATGACGTGTTGCGTACATAAAGTACCGTGTTGTCAAATGATGTGTTGCGTACAATCATGAGGTCTTATGATTAATCTTCTCGTGTTGTTTACGGGTGGTCCTGAAATATATAAAATCAAATCATAAGTAATTATATATAAAATATCATATTAATTAGAAAATATATGATTAATTTACTTTTTCTCCAAATATTTTCGTAGCTAAACTAGCTTCGGATACCCAATCTTGTTTTAGTCGCAGTTTCTTCATTACAACTCCGTTTTTGTTTATTCAACTTGCCACTTCCTTGGATTGAGTCAAATTTTAAGAATATGAACTGAAAATACCTTAGTTTGTATTCGAAATCATAGGTTATAGGTCAAAATTTGGTGAAACTTATGAAAGTGATCATTTTCCATCATAAAAACAACATTTAATGATCATTTTTCTAAAAATACTTACACTTTGAGTTAAACCATGAAATTTTTATGTGTTAACATATTCATAATAAATATCATTTTTCCAGAACATGAACTTCCAATTCAAAGTGCAAGATGGTTTTTAATTATCCAACCCAAAACAGCCCCTGGTTGCACTCCGACGACGTAGATTCAGTTTTTAAGATGTTCTTTGTAAAACCAAGTTATATCTTGTTAATTTAGCATATCATTATGATATATTATAGGTCTTGAAGTGTTTTAAAACTCAAGTTAGAAGGATCTATTTAGTTTGCGAACAAGTTTGAAATCATTCAAACTATGTTCTTGTTGTTAAAATTTTATACCACAAAATAAGATAGCTATATGAATATGAATTGAATAAGATTATGAACAAGGTTACTACCTCAAGTTACTTGGACAAAGTTACTGCAAAAGATAAGAAATAATCTTGGAATCAAAGAGTGGTGGAGTTAGATCAAAAGGTTGGAAGTAAACTTCTTCAAATGGGTGGTTATTTTGATATGTTCTTGAAAGAGTTTTCTTATAGTGTTTAAGGCTTGTAATTGAAGCTAAATGATGGGGAAAATGCTTGGAGATGATCAAGTATGAAGTTAGGAGTATTTTGAGAGAGAAATGAGGGTGTAGGTATGAGAAAATGGAGTGAAGAAATGGTGTTCATTCATAAAAATGTTTTTAGTTTATAAAGAAAGAAAAGGATTCCTAATTTTGTTTTCTTACTAATAATTCATGCTACTTGACAAATCCTAATTACCTTATATCTAAGGCAGTAATAATGTTGATTAGGATATTGATTTGATGTATATATACCAATAGTAAATACGTATAGAAGGTGGGTATGATACGGGTACATATACCCTAGATATACGTATAGAAATCTTGAGGAAACGGAACGAGAATTAAAATATAGCTATATTTTGTGAATATACTTATATTGTTTTATGTATTTAAGTCCTTAAAAAGTGATTACATACATTATATATACTATATATGTATAAGCATTATAGGTTATAAGTATATATATCAAAGAATGTTACGTATAGTTATCGTTTTGAAAACTTAAGTTAGTAGTTTCAAAATATACTTATAACTCATTGTCATTAGTACACAATGAGATGTTAAACCATCCTTAGATCATGTTAAATATATATAAATACATATATATACACAAACGTATAATTATCATATGTTATATAGTTCATGATATCATCGGTCATATTGGACGGTCAAACGTTGTGTAAAACTCTTTTTAAAAAACACAAGTCTCAACAATTTGGATTGCTTATCATGTTGGTATGGTTTAATTTATGTAAATATTAATCTCATAAGTATAAAATGATCAGAAAAATCTGGGTCGTTACAGTACCTACCCGTTAAATAAATTTCGTCCCGAAATTTTAAAGTTGTACCTATTTTGCGTTCTCGGGAAACAAATGTGGGTACTTTTGTTTCATCTGATCCTCTCATTCCCAAGTAAACTCGGGACCTCTTCGAGCATTCCAACGAACCTTAACGATTGGTATGTTGCTTTGCTTGAGCCGTTTAACTTCACGGTCCATGATTTCGACTGGTTTTTCTATGAATTGTAGTTTCTCGTCGACTTGGATTTCTTCAAGAGGAATGGTGATATCTTCCTTTGCAAGACATTTCTTAAGGTTTGAGATGTGAAATGAATTATGTACTCCGGTGAGTTGTTGTGGTAACTCGAGTCGATATGCTATCGGTCCGATGCGTTCGATGATCTTGAACGGGCCTACATACCTTGGGTTCAGTTTACCCCTTTTACCGAAACGTATTACACCTTTCCAAGGGGACACCTTTAGCATAACCATGTCACCGATCTGAAACTCTAATGGTTTCCTTCGGACATCGGCGTAGCCCTTTTGGCGACTACGGGCTGTTTTCAATCTCTCCTTGATTTGTACTATCTTCTCAGTCGTTTCGTGTATGATCTCGGGACCAGTTAATTGTCGATCTCCTACTTCATTCCAACAGATGGATCTACACTTCCTTCCATATAATGCTTCGAATGGTGCAGCTTTAATGCTCGCATGATAACTGTTATTATACGAGAATTCTGCTAATGGTAGATATTTATCCCATCCGTTTCCAAAATCGATCACACATGCCCTGAGCATGTCTTCAAGAGTCTGAATTGTTCTTTCACTCTGCCCGTCAGTTTGCGAATGATATGTGGTGCTCATATCCAAACGGGTTCCCAGGGCCTCCTGTAGTGATTGCCAAAACTTTGATGTAAATCTACTATCACGATCGGATATAATGGAAATAGGTATTCCATGCCTTGAAACAATTTCCTTTATGTATAATCGTAATAGTTTCTCCATTCTATCCGTTTCCTTTATAAACAAGAAATGTGCAGATTTGGTAAGACGATCAACTATTACCCAAATGGTGTCATAACCCCAAACAGTCTTAGGTAACTTCGTGATGAAATCCATGGTAATACCGTCCCATTTCCATTCTGGGATTTCTGGTTGTTGAAGTAACGCTGACGGCTTCTGATGTTCTGCTTTAACTTTGGAACAAGTTAAACATTCCCCAACATATGTTGCAACATCTGTCTTTAAATTAGGCCACCAATAATGCGTCTTAAGATCGTGATACATCTTTCCAACTCCAGGATGTATCGAGTATCTTGTCTTATGTGCCTCGTTCAATATCAACTTCCTTAATCCACCCAACTTTGGTACCCAAATACGGTTTGCAAAATATCGAATTCCGTCTTCCCGTATAACGAGTTGCTTCCCATACTTCTTCATTATTTCATTTCCTATGTTTTCTTTAGTAAGAGCTTCTCGTTGAGCCTCTTTGATTTGTGAGTTGAGATTCATGCGAATTTTTATGTTCATTGCTCGTACTCGAATTGGCTCTCGTTCCTTTCTTCTTAGAGCGTCGGCCACTACATTCGCTTTCCCAGGATGATAGCAAATTTCACAATCATAGTCATTTATCAGCTCGACCCACCTACGTTGCCTCATGTTCAGCTGTTTCTGATCAAAAATATGTTGAAGGCTTTTATGATCAGTAAACACAGTGCATTTAACCCCATATAAATAGTGTCTCCATATCTTCAATGCAAACACTACTGCTCCCAATTCTAAATCATGCGTCGTATAATTATGCTCGTGAATCTTCAATTGTCTGGATGCGTATGCTATAACTTTCTTCCGTTACATAAGGACGCAACCAAAACCTTGTCGCGACGCGTCACAATATATCTCAAAATCATCGTTCCCTTCAGGTAACGATAAAATAGGTGCTGTAGTCAACTTCTTCTTCAGTAATTGAAATGCACTCTCCTGCTCAGAAGTCCATTCGTACTTCTTCCCTTTTTGCGTTAACGCTGTTAATGGTTTAGCTATTCGAGAAAAATCTTGAATAAACCTTCTATAATAACCAGCTAAACCCAAAAATTGGCGTATCTGCGTTGGTGTCTTAGGAGTCTCCCATTTTTCAATGGCCTCAATTTTAGCTGGGTCAACCTGAATTCCTTTGCTACTAACAACATGGCCAAGAAATTGCACTTCTTTCAACCAAAATGCACACTTAGAAAATTTGGCGTATAACTGTTCTTTTCTTAACAATTCTAATACCAACCTTAAATGCTGCTCATGTTCTTGCTCACTCTTGGAATAGATAAGAATATCGTCAATGAAAACGATAACAAACTTATCTAAATACGGACTACAAACTTGATTCATAAGGTCCATGAATACAGCTGGTGCATTTGTTAATCCAAACGGCATGACCAAAAATTCGTAATGACCGTAGCGTGTCCTGAAAGCAGTTTTCAGAATATCTTCTTCTTTGACATGTAGTTGATGATAGCCCGATCTTAGGTCGATTTTCGAGTACACACATGATCCTTGCAGTTGATCAAATAAGTCATCAATTATCGGTAGTGGATACCGATTCTTGATATTTAACTTATTTAATTCACGATAATCTATACACATCCTAAAAGATCCATCTTTCTTTTTAACAAATAAAATTGGAGCTCCCCACGGTGAAGTACTTGGTCGTATGAATCCACGGTCCAGTAATTCTTTTAACTGACTCTGAAGTTCTTTTAACTCGGATGGTGCAAGTCTATATGGAGCACGGGCAACTGGTGCAGCACCTGGTACAAGATCTATTTGAAATTCTACAGACCTGAAAGGAGGTAGTCCCGGTAATTCTTCCGGAAAAACATCGGGAAAGTCTTTTACTACATTTACATCATTGATATTCTTCTCCTTTTCTTCAACTTTCTTTACATGTGCTAGGATGGCATAACATCCTTTTTCTAAGCACTTTCGAGCTTTCAAACAGCTAATGAGATTTAGGTTTGGGTTACCTTTATCTCCGTAAATCATTATCATTGATTTATCCTTTCGAGGAATACGAATTGCCTTTTCAGCACATACCACTTCGACTCCTACTTTGGACATCCAGTCCATGCCGATAACTACGTCAAAACTTCCTAATTCTATGGGTATCAAATCAATCTTGAATGTTTCTCCGGCTAAATTTATTTTACAATCATGGCAAATTTTATCGGCTTTAATTAGTTTACCATTAGCTAACTCAATCATGTACTTAGCATCTAGAGGTAATGATGAACAATTCAATTTAGTGTAAAAGTCTCTACACACGTAACTTCTATCGGCACCAGTATCAAATATAATAGATTCTGATAAGTTATTAATGATAAACGTACCCGTAACAAGCTCCGGGTCTTCACACGCCTCTCTAGCATTAATAATAAATGCTCTTCCACGTGCAGATCCGTTATTCTTCTCTGGATTCGGGCACTGACTCTTATAATGACCCTGTTTCCCACACCCATAACAAGTAACAGTGGCCAAGGCAGTTCTATTTGCATTGGTGGCAGGAGTCTTGGTGCCATTGGTATTTGTAACAGGAGTCCTACAATCTTCAGCAAGATGACCCCTTCGATTACAATTATCGCACACCACATTACAATAACCAAAGTGATGTTTGTGGCATCTGTTACATAATGGATTTCGTCCTTTGTAACCTAAGCTTGAACCACTACCCACACCTTGCGTGGTTTCTTGTTTCTTGTTGGATTGTTGATTACCTTCCCACTTTCTTTTGTTTTCTGATGTCTTGACATCGGTGTTCTTATCCAGAATAATCTGGTCCATCAACTCGTTTGCCATGGTGATGGCTTCATGAATAGTCTTGGGTTTCGATGCTGTACCATTTGCCTTGACATTTTTAGGCAAACCATCTTTGTACAGTTCTATCTTCCGTTCTTCGGTTGGTATCAATTCGGGACATAGTAAAGCTAATTCCATGAATCGCTGATTGTAGTTGGTGAGTTCAGTACCAACAACTTTCAGGCTTCGTAATTCAGCTTCCAACTTCCTAACCTCGTTCCTTGGACAATACTCGTTGATTAGCATTGTTTTGAATTCTTCCCAGGGAGTATCATAAGCTACATCTCCCCCTACGGCCTTCACATAGTTTTTCCACCACGTGAGTGCACTATCTTGTAAGGTGCACGACGCATACTTGATCATGTCCTTCTCAATACAACCACTGATTTTAAACACAGACTCAATCTTTTCGATCCACCGGGTTAAACCGACCGGTCCTTCTGTTCCACTGAATGATGAGGGCTTGCAACCTTGAAAAGTTTTGTAGGTGCATCCCACACGAGGATTTGGGTTAACTGCAGCACCTCTTGCAGCCTCGACCCATAACATTCTGTCGTCCACTCGCCCTCGATTTCTTGTTCCGTCGTTCGGTTCAATCACGCCATAATCTTCAATAAGAATGAAAAAAATAATTATTCACATGGAATATTATAGATGTAGTGTGTAATTACAGTACTTCGTAGCTTATTAATAATATGAACCAGTTATTATTATAAAAGCCTTTTCTTCTTATTAGCGTTTTATAATTATATCTAGGGTAGTACCTACCCGTTAGAGTTCATACTTAATAGCTTAGTACGAAAATCAATTACTACCACCCAAATAATACTCAACCATGGAAAATTATTGCATTTCACACTTCACTATTTTACAAATGCTTATCTTACATCAAACATTAAGCAAAACACACTAGTAATATTATACAAAACGTTATATGATCCCATGGTTTAAAACAACAGCGCATCATTTAACCCAAAACGTTTGTGTTCAAAGAAATCGCTTAAAGGTTATCTTGACTATCTCCCTGCGTTTTGGCTGAGGGGCTGAAGAACTGGATGCCGGGATAGAACTAATAGGAATAGTGGGAATAGGGGTGGAGGTGTCTGGTGGAGTTGGTGGCACAACATCCTTACTAAACTCGGGATTTGGATTTTCCAATTCAGTAGCCTTTCGTTTCTTTCCTCTTTCGAACTTGTCTTTCATGATTTCCTGTATTTCTTCCTCCTCAGGATCACTTTCCGGTTCCTCTTCAATTGATTCATCCTAAAATTGTGAGTCTTCCCCAAAGGTATCATTTTCATCATCGGACAGGTTAATGACTGGAACACCATCTGAAGATTCTGGTTCGGAGTCGCTGAATATGATAACAAGTTCTAAGCCAGACATCTATCACATAACAACTAGCACGTTAGTACCACATAATATTTACATATTAATTTTTTTTAACCAACAAGGATAAGCAATAGTTTTCGAAATCAAACACGGTCAAAGTCCAGACTCACTAATGCATCTTAACAAACTTGATAAGACACACTAATGCAAATTTTCTGGTTCTCTAAGACCAACGCTCTGATACCACATGTCATAACCCGACCTTAACCATAAGGATGAATACAATAACATATGATTTCATCGTGAGGTATTGACCTCTATATGCGACGTTTTTCAAAAAACTGCATTCGTTTTTACAATACAAACCATAGCTTTTATTACAAATACAAGGTTTAAACAACATAATAATGATTATCGTTTAGCGATAATCTTAGCCTTACAAATTTTACATGTGATGATAACAACACGATTTCCAACGTATTTTACATTACAAATTCTCCGATATGCAGTTTTATTTTTGACACAAATATGCATACTCAAGATCTTGCTTAAATTCAACATGTTGCAGCGGAAGCTTTTAGTTATCACCTGAGAATAAACATGCTTAAAACGTCAACATAAAGTTGGTGAGATATAGGTTTAATGCCGGCAGCGTTATAAATATAGACCACAAGATTTCATATATAAACGTTTTAATAAAAAAAAAATATTCTAAGTTGTTGAGCACTTGATAACCATACTTAACATTTAATCAACGTCGCATATTCCCTTTATTATGAAATCTTACTACACCGTACCAAGTGTAGTCACCGAAACGAAGTACTGTGCAACCGTTGAATACTGGTCGTCCAGTCCGGTTGGGGTTGTCAGGCCCGATAGATCTATCAACAGGATTCGTATTTCACAATACCTCATGTAAATAGTAGTTACCAAGTTACAGGGAAGTATGCCAGTGGTACAACTCAACGTAGAATATATATTTTAATCACTTGTGTCCATAACGTAAATCATAAATTTCATGTATTCTCATCCCGAAATATTTAGAGTTTAAAAGTGGGACTATATACTCACTTTTGCCTTGAAGGTATTTAACACGACTTGGTCTCCGATAGATATCACGAACCTAACCATATATATAATATATCAACATATTTTCTTTTTAAGTAATCGTTACATATATATATACTTTTAATACTTTTAATATTTTTTTAGTCCGTAGTTAGCAGTCCGATGTTAGTGGTCCATAATTAGTTGCTTAAATAAAATAAATAAAGACCCCATCGTATTCGTATTGATCAGAAGTAATCTCGACCCATGGTACCATGTTGTCAAATGACGTGTTGCGTACATAAAGTACCGTGTTGTCAAATGACGTGTTGCGTACAATCATGAGGTCTTATGATTAATCTTCTCGTGTTGTTTACGGGTGGTCCTGAAATATATAAAATCAAATCATAAGTAATTATATATAAAATATCATATTAATTAGAAAAGATATGATTAATTTACTTTTTCTCCAAATATTTTCGTAGCTAAACTAGCTTCGGATACCCAATCTTGTTTTAGTCGTAGTTTCTTCATTACAACTCCGTTTTTGTTGGTTCAACTTGCCACTTCCTTGGATCGAGTCAAATTTTAAGAATATTAACTGAAAATACCTTAGTTTGTATTGAAAATCATAGGTTATAGGTCAAACTTTGGTGAAACTTATGAAAGTGATCATTTTCCATCATAAAAACAACATTTAATGATCATTTTTCTAAAAATACTTACATTTTGAGTTAAACCATGAAATTTTTATGTGTTAACATATTCATAAGAAATATCATTTTTCCAGAACATGAACTTCCAATTCAAAGTGCAAGATGGTTTTTAATTATCCAACCCAAAACAGCCCCCGGTTGCACTCCGACGACATAGATTCAGTTTTTAAGATGTTCTTTGTAAAACCAAGTTATATCTTGTTAAGTTAGCATATCATTATGATATATTACAGGTCTTGAAGTATTTTAAAAGTCAAGTTAGAAGGATCTATTTAATTTGCGAACAAGTTTGAAATCATTCAAACTATGTTCTTGTTATTAAAATTTTATACCACAAAATAAGATAGCTATATGAATATGAATTAAATAAGATTATGAACAAGGTTACTACCTCAAGTTACTTGGACAAAGTTACTGCAAAATATAAGAAATAATCTTGGAATCAAAGAGTGGTGGAGTTAGATCAAAAGGTTAGAAGTAAACTTCTTCAAATGGGTGGTTATTTTGATATGTTCTTGAAAGTGTTTTCTTATGGTGTTTAAGGCTTGTAATTGAAGCTAAATGATGGGGAAAATGCTTGGAGATGATCAAGTATGAAGTTAGGAGTATTTTGAGAGAGAAATGAGGGTGTAGGTATGAGAAAATGGAGTGAAGAAATGGTGTTCATTCATAAAAACGTTTTTAGTTTATAAAGAAAGAAAAGGATTCCTAATTTTGTTTTCTTACTAATAATTCATGCTACTTGACAAATCCTAGTTACCTCATATCTAGGGCAGTAATAATGTTGATTAGGATGTTGATTTGATGTGTATATACCAATAGTAAATACGTATAGAAGCTGGGTATGATACGGGTACATATACCCTAGATATACGTATAGAAATCTTGAGGAAATGGAACGAGAATTCAAATATAGCTATCTTTTGTGAATATACTTATATTGTTTTATGTATTTAAGTCCTTAAAAAGTGATTAAATACATTATATATACGATATATGTATAAGCATTATAGGTTATAAGTATATATATCAAAGAATGTTACGTATAGTTATCGTTTTGAAAACTTAAGTTAGTAGTTTCAAAATATACTTATAACTCATTGTCATTAGTACACAATGAGATGTTAAACCATCCTTAGATCATGTTAAATATATATAAATACATATATATACACAAACATATAATTATCGTATGTTATATAGTTCATGATATCATCGGTCATATTGGACGGTCAAACGTTGTGTAAAACTCTTTTTAAAAACACAAGTCTCAACAATTTGGATTGCTTATCATGTTGGTATGGTTTAATTTATGTAAATATTAATCTCATAAGTATAAAATGATCGGAAAAATCCGGGTCGTTACACTATAACTTATATAACTCATTTTCGGATCACCTTTTATTTTAAAATCATATAAGTTCGAATTAAACTTCTTTAAATAATAATCGAAACGTCCAACGAGTATTACAATCACCTAATATTTATTTTTAATATACTATATATACATATATATATATAGTTATGTTTTAAATAATAACTATTATAATATTCATATTTTATTTTATCTTACATAGTAAATTCAGATCATTGATTTATATAATATTCCAAATTAATATATATATATATATATATATATATATATATATATATACATATATATATATATATATATATATATATATATATATATATAAAATTAAGTATATACATTTCTATTTACAAATAGTTGTTCGTGAATCGTCGGGAATGGTCGAAGGTCAATTGAACATATGAACAGTTCAAAATTTTTGAGACTCAACTTTACAAATATTGCTTATCGTGTCGGAATCACAGTAAGATTAAGTTTAAATTTGGTCGGAAATTCCCGGGTCATCACACATGGAGTCATACATGCTTTATTCAAGAAAACTTTGCATTCACAAAATCATCACCATGTATCTTATTTTGACTGCATTCTCAACGGATGTAGTATTGTAAACTATTATATACGTTGATTTTCTATACGTAGAAATCATCAGACGTCGAAAACCTTGGATTTATATATTCATTTATGGTGTGCCTTTTCAAAAGAATGCAATGTTTACAAAACGTATCATATAGAGGTCAAAACCTCACTATAAAATCAATGAATGATGTATTCGTCCAAAGGGATTTGGAAGGATCGTCACAGTTGGTATCAGAGCTTGAGGTCATAGGGAACCAGAATTTACATTAGTGTGTTTAACTGGTAATTGTTAGGATGCATTAGTGTGTCTGGACTATGACCGTATTTGTTCTTACCAATTTTCGCTTATCATTTCTTGTCAGAAATTACATTCTTATCATTCCTAAGTCTAGGCACGTCTTACTGCATTTACTGCATAGATAGTGTACCGACAAAATTCATATCTTAGCATATCTGTTACTGTAAACTTTTCCTGACATCTTTCAAAAATTTCTCCGTAATTTACGGGATTTTGGTATTATATATACATATGTAAATTATGTGTTGAAGAGTACCAATCTAAATTCTATAATCTATTTCATATCAAAAATCATCCCTCTAATTATACAAGATGGATCACGTATCTATTTCAAATTCCTTAAACTCCGACAGCTATTCCGATATGGATATCAACCTGAACTCCGAAGACAGTGTAACCGAAATAGATCAACCAATTAGCCATCATCTATTCTGGATGAATTGGGGATGGGTTCGTAGCCTACTTAGTCATTGGAGACAAGAAGAAGGTGATCCCTTCCATCCACCACATTGCCCTCTTGGCGAAGAACCTGAAGCACTTACCGGTGAACCTATCCGAAGCACCATTTTCTCTCTCATTTCCAGAGTATCTCGTCATGATTATATACTATCTCAGATTCTGGATCTTATTCATCCACTCGTCCAAACCAATAACCATCCCGATGTAATAGAAGAAGTCAACGAGCTTCGCGCTCGGGTAGTGACTTTGGAGAATAAGGTGCAAAGATTACAAGCACTAGCAGCATCACCGGCATCAACAGTACCACCATCATCAACACCAACAGTATCATTACCACTACCAACAACAACATCTGCATCCCACACCTCAATATCACAATCTGTACCTCGAACATCAACATCATACGCACCATAGATACTAAGGAATACCAACAACAATAAACGATGAAGTATTGATTCATAACTTCATCGAAGAAATATTCTACAGAGAATATGTAGTTTCTAAAAGTTTTAGAGATTACTTATTCTAATTCTAATTGTAAACCAAATGATTGAGCGAATAGAAATGATGAAATAAAACCCTGATCGGAATGGTGCACAATTTACAAGCTAGATTTTTTTTACCAGCAGCATCAATAGTACCATCAGTATCACCAACACCGGCAAAACCTGTAGCACTACAAGTTCCGCCTATTTCATAATCACCAACATCATCACAAATTAACAACGCGTATATTATATCAACGAGTTACGAAGTATTAATTCATTTCCCCTGAAGAAATTATATGTATATTTAATATATATGAATTTTGAAATCAAAATAAATCTTTTCGTACTAAGCTATTACGTGTGAATCTTAACTAGTAGGTACTACTCAGTTAGTTCATGTTACTGATATGCTATGATGTACATCCTTCGTTAACCATAATCTCCATTTCAACTCAATGAATTCCATTTCATAATAAACTAAGTATATTATTCAATTATATGTTTGATTTTATACTTTCATCTTCGATGTATTCGAAACTTTCTAGAAAACATCATTCGTACCTTGCGAAGTTAGCAAGAGTTCTATGAGCACTAACATGATTCACTGAGGAAATATCAATAAAACTGAATAACGAAGTATTGATTACATTAGTGAAATACTCCGTGAAGATTATTAAATCTTTAATGTTTTAGAGATTATTCATTTCTAATCCAGCCGAAAATTAAATGAGCTTAATATGATATTAACTCATTAAATCTGTATTACATCTGAAGAAAATATACATACATATATTTTCATAAAGACTGTAAAAAAAATTTCTGGTACAAAATATTACTTGTGAAACTTTTAACGGTTAGGTAATACCCGAAAGATATATAAATTCACAATTAATATGTTATATTCTTCGATTCTGATTCAGCAAATCATCAACTATACTCAATACTTTCACAACGATATACATTCTTTCATAGAAATCAAAATAACCATTCGCATCCAAATTTGATTACATATTCTGATTTTGAAAAATCAGAATCCAAGCCCAGATTTAACAGAAAACATCACTCTTAGATTTTTACATCTTTCAAATGCCATACTTTGAATTCAAAACTGTACTAGAACATCATATGTATACATATAACATTCATCTCTTAGAATTATGAGCTTTCATTCTGAAAATCTTAAAAGCAACCAGTCTACGAATCAATACTATGAATGTTGAAAAAGCTGATGAAGCAGCAAAAACTGTAAACGACCTTAACAGTAAAAAGTTGATAATAAAGAATACTGTGCTGGCAAAGCTCAGAAAAAGAAAAAGTTTGGAACTGGAAAACGGATTGAGCAAAGTATGAAGGAGGCTGTGGATAAATCACAAAGACTAAACCTGCCTTCAAAGAATCCAAATGATTCAGTATATGCTGAAGTCATTAACGAATACCTTGCTCCTGACTCTAAACCTTTGCGGACAAATCTTCTTTATCATCTTTCGATATTAGAAATTCTAAGATATCATAGTATCTTTCATTATAAATATCCTCGATATTTCTGAAGATATTTTCATAACTATTCTTATCTGAAATCATTTATCTCTTCACGATATCAGTGTTACATCAGAAAGGAAACTGTTTTAGTTTCTAAAATCTGAAAAGTTTGAACTTAAATGTTATTGAAGCAGTGTTGGGAACTGAAGCATGAGTTAGTATAATATAATAACACTTGATCAACGTGATTATATTACAGTAATTCATGCTGAGTTTCTAAATGGAACGTGATGATTCACAGATCATAACGTCATCATGTGTTATGTCATACGACTCTTGTATTCTATTTAATCTCTAAAATATCAAGAAAATATTTCTTGATGATTCGGTCTTTTCCAGGGTATTCTGGTAATTTAACAAATCAAGATCGTGTCATTACCATTTTATTCTTAGAACATTAACAATGTTCATTCCGAAATTCATATCTGCTAATTCTGGACCATTACAAGCAATGCTTAGTCACAAGAAGAAGAAACGAAGGGACAAAACTCCGAAATAGAAATTGGGGTATAAATCGCAGCAAATAAAAGAGAGCATTAACTGGGAATGACAATAATTATAGAAGACAGAAGCAGGAACTTTGAAATATAAGGGAGAATATAAAGCCCGATAACAACACATAAATTACAAACCGTGTATATCAATGTTTATCGCAACATAAAGACACGGGAGAATTAAAAGCACTATAACCCCAAGGGCAAAGTAGAAGTAAGCAGATTCCTCTAGCGGAAGTTAGAAAAGGAGAATAATTGTTGCGATAGTAAGGATAAAGACAAGGATCAGAACTGGATTAAGCATTTTCACAATCTTTTGAATTTGGGAATTGAGTATAGGAATGATAAAAGTAAGGAAACGAAGGGGGTGGATTTATAGTGAAATATTCGACAGAGTAATAAAAACAGATGATCGCATTTAAAGAGAATCCTAATTTCCTTGATTTTCGAAGAATCAAATCTTATTACTAAGACCTTCTCCAAATCTCTTGAACTCTGGAAATCAACCTGTCTACGTCAAAAGATATGATGAAACTTTACCTACTCATTTCACTCCTTTGTGATAACTTCATTTATACTCTTCGCGTAACCAAATTATTTTATCTATATTACTCGCTGATGATAAAACTTTAATTTTCAGCTCGCAAGCATCATGAAAACGTATTTATTGTCAGCCATGACCATCTCAATCAAATTTCGGGATGAAATTTCTTTAACGGGTAGGTACTGTGACAACCCAAAAATTTCTGACCAAATTTAAACTTTATCTTTATATTATTCCGACACGATAAGCAAAGTTTGTTAAGTTGAATCTCAAGAAGTGTAAACTGTATTCATACATTCATTTAACCTTGACCAAACCCTGACGATTCACGAACCATTATAATTGGATTGGATATATATATATATATATATATATATATATATATATATATATATATATATATATATATATATATATATATATATATATATATATATTTTACAAAAATATAATATTAACTTAGTCAAAAAAACATCCTGATTTAAAATAATATATTTTGATAAACAACGAGTCACCGATTTATAGAAGCAAATGACCACAACGCTCAATTTTATAAGTTACATTTTTTATAAGGTAATTTATTGATGAGTAAGTCAAATTATTAATAAGGGTACACGTCGCGTAACGTAAAAGGCTATTTTTCTAAACGTACGAAAGTGCGTTCGAAAAACCGAAAGTGGTACACGAGTCGAGTATCAATGTATGAGTCAACGGACCTAAAATTACAAGTCAACTATGTACATGAATATAATATAATATATATAATTAATATAAATTATATATATATAATAATATGTCGATAAACAATAAAACAAAAAAATTGTGAGCTAGATTTTGGGGCCATGCGACCGCATGAGAAATAGGCATAAAACTCATGCGATCGCATGGCAGTCAGAATTCAGAAACATTCTATAAATTGGCCAGTTTGCTCAACACACACACACACACACATATTAATATCTATATTACTCCGTATTATATTTTATATTTATTATTTATATTTATTATTTATATTTATTATTTATATTATTATTATTATTATTATTAAGATTAATATTATTATTAATCTTATAGTTAGGAGTATTATTATTAGTATTATTATTAGTATTATTATACATAAAATACTACGACGAGGTCATGAGCGAATTATTTTCAAACAAGCCTTCCGAGCGGGATAGAGCTAGGGAAACTATGGGTTATAACTAAGGAGGTTATGGGTAATGTTCGTAAGTATTGTTCGCAAGTCAAACTAGTATTTATCATCTCCGTTGCGTCTACGTACTTTTCTGCAATATGCAATCACAATATTGATACGTAAGCATTTATATCTTATCTTTTATATATTAATAGCGTATCCATGTCTAGTGCTCGAGTATATATGTTTATGCATGCTTGTATGCTTTAATTTTATCGTTACATAGTTTATGATGAATCACGAATTTGATACATATATTATTGATAAAAGGTATATGATATGCATGTCATTGAAAAGCTGTCAAAAAATCAATAACTTTTCATTTAGAAAGCGTATGTTTTCGATGAACGGATTAAAAGTTATGGTCAACTGAATTATAATTAACATTAATTGAAATTGCTTTTGAATCTGTAATTGATATTTAAAAACTTGTTTATAACATTGATAAATTGGATTTTCAAATATTACTAATCGAGTAAATGAATTTCTATATAAGGCACGTCTCGTCTTGTTGAACAATTGTCAAAGTTGACTGTCTTATCATGTTTTAAAGCTTTATAAACACTATAATCTGATTTTCCAAGTATTGAAAAACTATATGAAAATCATGTTCGATTGCCATGATTATTCAAATATAATATAGCCCCTGAAATAAATAATATTTTGAGTTTGATAAACTATAAATTCGTTCAATTATCAAGACTTATACTATGTTAATAAACATGTATAGATTTAAAGATCATATTGGGTCAGGTTGACTTTTGAGATGACTTTTGTTAAACTTCTGCATGTCGGTCTCGAGCATTAGGATTGTGATACACTATGACCCGACCTAGCTTGTTAGACATATATTGACCAACATATGTTCTCTAGGTTGAGATCTACGATTATTTTGCATTCTGAGTTCAGTCACATTTCGATGAATGACCTTATGTGCTGCTAAGGTGAGTTTCATTTGCTCCCTTTTTAATTGCTTTTGCAATCTATATTTTTGGGCTGAGAATACATGCACTTTATTTTAAACACAATGGATACAAGTACATACTAAATTCTACACTGAGTTTGAACAAAAAATCCCTTAGCTTTGGTAACTAGTAACTGCCAGTTATAAGAACTGGTGGGCGCGAGTAGTAGTATATGGATCCATAGGCTTGATATCCCCGTTCGAGCTAGAGCACTAGCCTTTTAACGGACGTATGCTATTTGAGAAGCGTACACGTTGGTTTGCGTGTATTATTAAGATGATTATACAAAGGGTACGAATTATATATACGTTAAGTTTAGTTACCAGGGTGCTCAATTTTGTAGAATATTTTGATAAACATTTCGGATGAAACAACTGAAATCTTGTGATCCACCTTTATATATAGTTATGTGCAACATTAAAACTATGAACTCACCAACCTTTGTATTGACACTTTTAAACGTGTTTATTCTCAGGTTCCTAGAAGTCTTCCACTGTTTGCTTATACGTTGTACAAGCTATGTGCATGGAGTCATACATGCTTTATTCAAGAAAACTTTGCATTCACAAAATCATCACCATGTATCTTATTTTGACTGCATTGTCAACGGATGTAGTATTGTAAACTATTATATACGGTGATTTTCTATACGTAGAAATCATCAGACGTCGAAAACCTTGGATTTATATATTCATTTATGGTGTGCCTTTTCAAAAGAACGCAATGTTTACAAAACGTATCATATAGAGGTCAAAACCTCACTATGAAATCAATGAATGATGTATTCGTCCAAAGGGATTTGGAAGGATCGTCACACATATCCCGTACACTTTCATGACCGTCACTTATCTCTTCCATTCTCCACCACTACTCCACGATCTAACGACACTTCTGGACTTAGGTCCCTAACACTCATAGGCATTGGAGAAGTCAGGGAGGCATCTCCTTTCACAAGGTCAGAGTGCCTTCTACTGATGCTCAGCTATACCCAAAGACTTGGGAGTCACCTCAAGACATATCGTATTACTACTTGCTACACGTACAACTCGACGCGAGACCCAGATTGAATTTCTAGAAAGGAACCTAACGACGTTACCTGAACCCGAACATTTTAAAGAAATTTCGGGACATTTAGGCATTGGCGCATGACCTACAGAACCTACGCACCCACACCGAGAAATCGTGAGATTAATTATGTAGATTTTGTTTTGAGATAGCATAGATAAAGCACCGTTGGATGAAATTGAGTAGAACTGGAAGTGATCACGTTACATTGACCATATGGAGTGATATTGGAATGAACGTACAATTTAGTACAATATAATGATGCCAGGCCAGCGTAATTATATTGAAGTAAATCATGCAGAAGTCCCAATGTTACTATATAAGGAATATGAAGTGATTCAGAGAAAATTTTGGTAGGAACAACTTGAGTATACGCATTATGGTCTATTAGAGGTAGGGAAAGAATAACCGCATAGCCCAGATACTGTACAAGAAGGGCCTTGATTGCAGAATTGATAACCCGAAAATTTGTTATAGATATAGAAACCCTAGATGTAAAGACCTCGACCATATCCTCCCGGACGAAGTCTTCAACAGTTGATCCCATCGAGATGATCGACACCAAGTAAGGTCCTTATCATGAGCAAATGCACAGCGGAAGACTTAATTCGTACCTGAGAATAACATGCTTTAAAATGTCAACATAAAGTTGGTGAGATATATAGGTTTGATGCAAACAGCGATATAACTAGGGACCACAAGATTTTAAGTTTATAAACATAATACACTCGCAAATGTATGAAAAGCATTCCAAGCAGTGGGCACCCGGTAACTAGCCTTAACAAGAGTGTGTACCCCTGAGTTATAATAATATGTGCACCGAATCAAGTGCGTTCCGTTAACCTCGAAGTACTAAACACCCGTTCTTCTAGTTTACTAGAACAACATCTGGGTGGGGGTGTAAAACCCGATAGATCTATCTTTAGGATTCGCGCCTACCAGTTCATAAACCAATAGTTAAAGTTACCAAGCTAGGGGATTTTTGATTCAAACCCATGTAGAACGTAATTTTAGCCACTTGTGTCCATAACGTAAATCATTTATAAAAACAGCGCATGTATTCTCAGCCCAAAAATATTTAAAGTTTAAAAGGGGACTATATACTCACCTAATGTATTTTGTAGTAAAAATACATATAACATCATTGAACAACTAGACAATGTGGGGTTTGCCTCAGATTCACGAACCTAAATCAATTGTATATTTATTAATATACATGGTTGTAATCGAACTATATATATATATATATATATATATATATATATATATATATATATATATATATATATATATAAGTTATTATTTGAATACTTTTTATATTAATATATATATGTTTCATATTTTCATTTTATTATATAAATCATTTGTATGTTAATAGTAATATTTATAAAATCAGAATAATTTTAATATTGGTGAAAATGTTAGTAATTATAATATTTAATATTACTAATGAGATATTAACATTAATAATTCTGTTATTTATAAAAAAAAAAAAAAAATACAAATACTAATATTTATGAAAAAAATAATAATTATTTGTATTATTTCCATAAGAAAATCATATTAACCATAATCTTAATGATGATATTAAAATTGATATGTTTAATATTGATAATGTTATTAACATTTTTAATAATTTTATAGATAGTGATTATAATACTTGTACTTATAGTAGTAATAATAATAATAATAATATTAATAATAATAATAATAATAATAATAATAATAAAAATATATTCTACCTTTAAGGGCTTAAAAAAATATTAAGCTGCTAGAGCCGGGAATTGAACCCGCGACCACCCGCTCACCACAAAACTCCCTAAACCATCCTGCTACGAGTGTATTTCTGTTTATAATTAGTTTCAAGTGTTTAAAACCCGTTTTATTAGTTCATCTTCTCCATAAATTTCAATACAGTCAGAGATCGAATCCTCTTTTTTTCACACTACAAAATTGTTGTTTTCAGAATATTACTTCAAGCATAAAATGATTCATAAACTGCGTTTGAATCAATTAATTTAAGAAAACCGATGAATCAGATTGTTTTGACCCGTTATGAACTCCAAATCATATTCGACTTTTAAGAATGTTTTAAGTCACGATCCCAACAAGAAAAAGACTCTAAGGATTTATTAAGAACTATCTGGACTATCAATTACAATTAAAACATTGAAACAAACTCAAATTTGATGATGAACTCCAAGTTTGTCTTTTTAAAATAAATCCTCGGTTTCAAAAATTCGAGCTTGATAGATGGATTTGGACTTTGAAAATTTGCAGTTAGATTAACTGAAACATTCCTAGCTACACTGCAATAACTGATTTTAAAGTTCAAATCGATTTCGAGGTCATTGATCTAAGAACACTCGAACAGAGGGTTTTCGGTAAATAAAAAAAAATAGCAGTTTGATTCTTCTTATAACAGTTGTATCTGATTTAGAGGTGCAGATGATGAATGAATTCTGAAAAGAAACCGAAGGATTTATGGAGAAAATAGCCGACCGAAAATCACAGGATAAACAAAGGGAAACAGGAACTGATAAAGACATAAATTGATATTTTACTTTAAACGCGTAAGCTTTCTGTTTTAAAAAAAAAAAATCTATATCCGGTTCTCTCTTTTTTTTTTTTTTTAATTCATAATTTTGGTTATTAATAAATATATATATAATTAATTATAATTCTTTTAATAAATTTATGGAATTAATAATAAAGATATTAATAATAATTATATCAAGACAAATAAAAAAAAAAAAAAAAATCATAATTTTTAGTAAGGATAGTAAATAATACTAGTAATAAGAACAATGATAATTATTAATAATGATATTGATAATGATGTATGTATATATATATTATTATAATATCTAATGATGTTTAAATTACAACTAAATTATAATTTTAATTGTTCTTATACTGATATTCATACTTAATACCTTTATCTTAATCTTATTAACAATAATAATAACACTAATATTAATATTACAATATTGATGTTGAAAGTAATAATAATATTACTATAACAATTATTTTTAATCTTACAGTTAGCTTTAACATAATACCATTTATTATTTATGTAATATTTTATGATGTCATTTACTGAGTAGTTAATATTTATCTATTTTATATATATTTATTTAATAGAAACGTATATAGGTTCATAAATACATATGTATATATATCTTACAATACTTAAGTTTATCTTTTGTTATAGTTTATCACATAACAGTTCAGTTTATAATATATAATTTTTCTTGTATATAATTATTTATATATACATTTCTATTTACAATTAATGATTCGTGAATCGTCGAGCACAGTCAAAAAGGTAACTGATTAACCGAATATAGAATTCAAATTTTCTAGACTCAAAATTACAGATTTTGCTTATCGTGTCGGAAACATATAAAGGTTAAGGTTTAAATTTGGTCGGAAATTTCCGGGTCGTTACAGTACCCACCTGTTAAAGAAATTTCGTCCCCGAAATTTGATAGAGGTCGTCATGTCTAACTGTAGAATGTTATTATGACGAATATAAGCTGATACATAGAGTTTTATCATGATTAAGAAATACGGATAAAATAATTCGATTTCTCGAAGCATATGAGTGAAGCTAGCGTAAAAGAGCGAAATGAGTAAGTGTAGAATCATTTTAACTGATGACGTAGTTATGATTAATTTCCGAAATTCATGGGATTTAAAGAAAATCTTCATGATAAGATTTGGTTCCTTGGCAACTAAGAAAATTAAGATCTTCTTTGATTAAATGCAATAAGCTATTTCAATTGCTCTGTCGGATATTTTTCTATAAATCCACCTCCTTCCCTTCCTTATTTCCATACCTCACATCTGCTATCCTTTCTCCCTCAATTCATACTTTAAAATATTCTTTAAAATGCTCCATCCCGTTCTGATTCTTATTATACTTCTAACTTTCCTATCTTTCATTCTCCTCTTTCATTTACCGCCAGGAGAATCTATTTACTTCTATCATTTCCTCATAATTATAATGTTTTTAATTCTCCCGTGTCTTTACGTTGCAATACGTATTGATATACACGGTTTGTAAATCCTAGGTGGTCTTCGGCCTTTGTATTCTTCATTATTTTTCAAAGCTTCATACTTTCGTTTTCTCTTCCCGACTTCGAGTCAAGCGAGTAATGGTCCGGAATTCGTAAGTATAAAATTTGGAATGAACATAGCTGATGTTCTAAGAAAGAAATGGTAATGACATGATTTTGATTCGTCAAATTACCAGATTATCCTGGAACAGACCAAATCATTAAGAAATATTTTCTTGATATGTTTAGAGATTAGATAGAACATAAGAGTCGTGTAAATGGCACATGATGATGGTACTGTGAATCATCACATTCCATTAGAAACTTAACATGACTTACTGTAATATAATGAAGTTGATCAAGTTTCATTATATTATACTAATTCATGCATCAGTTCCCAACACTACTTCAAAACATTCATATTTTAATTTCGAAGGTTTCAGAATTTTGAAACTAACACAGTTTCTTTTATAACGCAGATATTACGGAGAAATACATGATCGCAGATAGGAATAGTTGTGAAAATATCTCCAGGAATATGGAGAATATATATAACGGAAGATATGAAGATATCTTATAATATCTAAGATAAGATGATGATGAAGAATATCATCTGAAAAGGTTTAGAATAAGGAGTAGGGTTCTTACTAACGGTTTCAGCCGGCACTGAATCATTTGGATTCTTTGAAGTCAAACTTATTCTTTGTGATTTGTTCACGGTTTCCTTCATAGTCTCGCATAATCCACTTTTCGGTGCTAAATTTTCTATTGAGTGTTCCTAACACTTCCTTCTTTGTTATCAACTTTTGGCCATTAAAACCATCTACAACATGCTGCTTCGTTAGCATTTTCAAAATTAACGGATCTGGGTCATCGGTTATCAAACCAAAGTGGTTTCGAAAGGATTGTGTTTTTAGATGATTAAACGCTGATGGTAATATGGTGGAATATAAAAGGTTCTCCGGTAACGATGAGGAAAACTAATCGTATTTATCAAAGTTATAATAAGACTTTATTCGGATGAAAGGTCGAAGTGGTTCTGCTGGAGCTGTGACAAAATTTGGCTTAATTTGGAAAGGAATTGCAAAGCTATTTTGGGTAATAATAACGCCAAAGGAACTAGCACAGATATGTGTTAAACGTTTACTCAGGTTCCAAGAGCTTCTCTGTTGCATAAATCTTCTCTTCCGTAGATGAAGTGCGGCTGGTTCATTCTTCCGATCGAGGTGTTTTCAAGAATTATGAAAAGATTTGAACGCGAATTGTAATTGTCGAGGTACAAAAGAGGTTTAAGATGAAATCAAGTGGCAAACTTGAAGAATTGTTTAGTTTCATATGTTATAATCAATATTTTAATTCATTTTAATTGTCCAAAGTTAGCAGTCCAATAGTTCAATAGTTCAACAGTTCAATATATTCATATATAATTTAATATACATAATTAATACGTATCGTGACCCGTGTACCGGTCTCAGTGTCGATCACAACTCAAAGTATATATATATTTTGGAATCAACTCTGACCCTGTATAGCCAACTCCCACCTTCACATATAGAGTGTCTACGGTTGTTCCGAAATATATATATAGATGGGTCGATATGATAAGTCGAAACCTTGCATACGTGTCCCGTTATTTAAAGTGCGTAAAAGTAAATAACAGAAATTAAATGACGATAAATAAAATTGCGAGAATGTAAATTGCGATAAATTAAATGTTAATCAGTTAGCTGGGAACAGTTAGCCGGAACAGTTAGCGTGAAATCCTATCACAATTCCAATTAATTAATTCGTTTGTTTCTAACACTTTTTATTTTTGTCCAATGTTTTCTTCGTTATGCCACTTGTTGGATTCTGATAGGTCAAAATCCAAATATGAAATTTGAATAGAAATGATTGTTCTGTGGTGAGCGGATACGTGTATCGGTAGTCGTAAGTGGGATAATAGATGACCGTTGAATCAGGTCCGAGTAATGTACAGTGTAACTTATTAATGTGAAATCTAAATATTCCTCGGGTATTACCCACCCGTTAAAATATTTTCATCATTAACAGTTTGTACGAAAGAATTTTTAATTACAATCTTTATGAAAATATACTTGCATATATATTTTCATCGAATGTAATCATGGATTTAATGAGTCGATAAGATATTAAACTCATTTGATTTATCGTTAATACTAGATTACATGATCTCTAAAATATTAGAGATTTCATAATCACCAAGTCGAACGAAAATATATGAGGTAGAACGTTACATAAAGCGAAGGTAATCGATGTAAAACGATATATAGAACGAAGATTATTCTTGAAGTACAGATGATGATATTGAGGCGCGTGATGTTGATATCCAAGATACAGATCGTGATGTTGAGATTTACAAGAGTATTGTCGGCGTTGATGATGATGATACAGATTATGCTGCTGGTGCTGCTACTGATGTTTGTAACCTTCGCACCGTGTTCTCCAAATTCGTCACACGAGCGCGAAGTTCGTTAATTTCTGCTAGTACACCAGGATGATTGGCGGTTGGGGTGAGTGAATGAACAAGATCCGAAATATGGGATATGATATAATCGTGACGAGATACTCGAGATATGAGAGAGAAAATGGTTTCTCGAACAGGTTCGCCGGTAAGTGCTTCAGGTTCGTCGTCAATAGGGCAATTCGGTGGGTGAAAGGGATCACCTTCTTCTTGTCTCCAATAATTTAGCACACTACGAACCCATCCCCAATTCATCCAGAATAGATGATGGGAAATTGGTTGATCCATTCCAGTGACGCTGCCTTCGAAGCCCGAATGAAAATCCATATCAGCGTAGCTGTCGGAGTCGGAGGAATTTGAACTGGACGCGGAGTTCATCTTGTATAGTCGAGGAATGAATTTTTGGTTTGGGATAAATTATAGGAGTTGGGTTTGATATTCTTCAATACATAACTTACATATGTATTTATAATACTCACAATCCCGTGATTTGCGGAGAATCTTTGAAATTCGTCAGGCAATGTCTATAGCAACAGATACGCTAGGATACAAATTTTGTCTATACACTATCGATGCACTAAATACAGTAAGACGTGTCTAGACTTAAGAATACTAAGCAGGCAATTCCTAAGGATAATAAGCAGATGATTTCCGACTAGAATGATAAGCAAAACTTTTTGACATGCAGACACGGTCGAAGTCCAGACTCACTAATGTATCTTAATAACTATCAGTTAGACACACTAATGCAAGGCCTGGTTCACTAAGACCAACGCTCTGATACCACCTGTAAAGACCTCGACCATATCCTCCCGGACGAAGTCTTCAACAGTTGATCCCATCGAGATGATCGACACCAAGTAAGGTCCTTATCATGAGCAAATGCACAGCGGAAGACTTAATTCGTACCTGAGAATAACATGCTTTAAAATGTCAACATAAAGTTGGTGAGATATATAGGTTTGATGCAAACAGCGATATAACTAGGGACCACAAGATTTTAAGTTTATAAACATAATACACTCGCAAATGTATGAAAAGCATTCCAAGCAGTGGGCACCCAGTAACTAGCCTTAACAAGAGTGTGTACCCCTGAGTTATAATAATATGTGCACCGAATCAAGTGCGTTCCGTTAACCTCGAAGTACTAAACACCCGTTCTTCTAGTTTACTAGAACAACATCTGGGTGGGGGTGTAAAACCCGATAGATCTATCTTTAGGATTCGCGCCTACCAGTTCATAAACCAATAGTTAAAGTTACCAAGCTAGGGGATTTTTGATTCAAACCCATGTAGAACGTAATTTTAGCCACTTGTGTCCATAACGTAAATCATTTATAAAAACAGCGCATGTATTCTCAGCCCAAAAATATTTAAAGTTTAAAAGGGGACTATATACTCACCTAATGTATTTTGTAGTAAAAATACATATAACATCATTGAACAACTAGACAATGTGGGGTTTGCCTCAGATTCACGAACCTAAATCAATTGTATATTTATTAATATACATGGTTGTAATCGAACTATATATATATATATATATATATATATATATATATATATATATATATATATATATATATATATATATATATATATATATATATATATAAAGTTATTATTTGAATACTTTTTATATTAATATATATATGTTTCATATTTTCATTTTATTATATAAATCATTTGTATGTTAATAGTAATATTTATAAAATCAGAATAATTTTAATATTGGTGAAAATGTTAGTAATTATAATATTTAATATTACTAATGAGATATTAACATTAATAATTCTGTTATTTATAAAAAAAAAAAAATACAAATACTAATATTTATAAAAAAAATAATAATTATTTGTATTATTTCCATAAGAAAATCATATTAACCATAATCTTAATGATGATATTAAAATTGATATGTTTAATATTGATAATGTTATTAACATTTTTAATAATTTTATAGATAGTGATTATAATACTTGTACTTATAGTAGTAATAATAATAATAATAATATTAATAATAATAATAATAATAATAATAATAATAATAATAAAAATATATTCTACCTTTAAGGGCTTAAAAAAATATTAAGCTGCTAGAGCCGGGAATTGAACCCGCGACCACCCGCTCACCACAAAACTCCCTAAACCATCCTGCTACGAGTGTCTTTCTGTTTATAATTAGTTTCAAGTGTTTAAAACCCGTTTTATTAGTTCATCTTCTCCATAAATTTCAATACAGTCAGAGATCGAATCCTCTTTTTTTCACACTACAAAATTGTTGTTTTCAGAACATTACTTCAAGCATAAAATGATTCATAAACTGCGTTTGAATCAATTAATTTAAGAAAACCGATGAATCAGATTGTTTTGACCCGTTATGAACTCCAAATCATATTCGACTTTTAAGAATGTTTTAAGTCACGATCCCAACAAGAAAAAGACTCTAAGGATTTATTAAGAACTATCTGGACTATCAATTACAATTAAAACATTGAAACAAACTCAAATTTGATGATGAACTCCAAGTTTATCTTTTTAAAATAAATCCTCGGTTTCAAAAATTCGAGCTTGATAGATGGATTTGGACTTTGAAAATTTGCAGTTAGATTAACTGAAACATTCCTAGCTACACTGCAATAACTGATTTTAAAGTTCAAATCGATTTCGAGGTCATTGATCTAAGAACACTCGAACAGAGGGTTTTCGGTAAATAAAAAAAAATAGCAGTTTGATTCTTCTTATAACAGTTGTATCTGATTTAGAGGTGCAGATGATGAATGAATTCTGAAAAGAAACCGAAGGATTTATGGAGAAAATAGCCGACCGAAAATCACAGGATAAACAAAGGGAAACAGGAACTGATAAAGACATAAATTGATATTTTACTTTAAACGCGTAAGCTTTCTGTTTTAAAAAAAAAAAATCTATATCCGGTTCTCTCTTTTTTTTTTTTTAATTCATAATTTTGGTTATTAATAAATATATATATAATTAATTATAATTCTTTTAATAAATTTATGGAATTAATAATAAAGATATTAATAATAATTATATCAAGACAAATAAAAAAAAAAAAATCATAATTTTTAGTAAGGATAGTAAATAATACTAGTAATAAGAACAATGATAATTATTAATAATGATATTGATAATGATGTATGTATATATATATTATTATAATATCTAATGATGTTTAAATTACAACTAAATTATAATTTTAATTGTTCTTATACTGATATTCATACTTAATACCTTTATCTTAATCTTATTAACAATAATAATAACACTAATATTAATATTACAATATTGATGTTGAAAGTAATAATAATATTACTATAACAATTATTTTTAATCTTACAGTTAGCTTTAACATAATACCATTTATTATTTATGTAATATTTTATGATGTCATTTACTGAGTAGTTAATATTTATCTATTTTATATATATTTATTTAATAGAAACGTATATAGGTTCATAAATACATATGTATATATATCTTACAATACTTAAGTTTATCTTTTGTTATAGTTTATCACATAACAGTTCAGTTTATAATATATAATTTTTCTTGTATATAATTATTTATATATACATTTCTATTTACAATTAATGATTCGTGAATCGTCGAGCACAGTCAAAAAGGTAACTGATTAACCGAATATAGAATTCAAATTTTCTAGACTCAAAATTACAGATTTTGCTTATCGTGTCGGAAACATATAAAGGTTAAGGTTTAAATTTGGTCGAAAATTTCCGGGTCGTTACACTAGATACTTAAGGAAAAAGTCTCAAATAGGAAAAACTTTGGACTTACTTGCGGTAGAGAAATCGTTATCTCAGCTATGGAGACTCGCATGGATCCTGATTTTAGTTAGGGTACGTTTCTTCACAACGATTTATCGTCTCGGAATTGTTTAATACTAGAGCGATAGAAACCTTATATCTAAGAACCTTAGTGTTATGATTGATAAACCATTAACAACCATGAGAGTTATGTATTCTATAGGACAAGCTAATGGTTAGGCTGGCAGAGATAGAGGAATGATTTAAGGTAGTACCTTAAAATTAACAGGTGGGTCATTTGGAGATGACCTCATGCCAACAAAACTTGGAAGTTTTATAGTAGTAGTTGGAAAGGATTAGTTACCTGCGCACAAGCAGATGTTATTTGAGAAGGTTGATAAAATTTTCACGGCAGTATAATAAGATTTGGTTGGAATGGACCTTAAGATTAACCTAATACTCATTGAGTTAGGAAGCTTGATGTAAAAGTTGGAATGAACTTTAGGGTTAACCAAATACTCATTGAGTTAGGAAGCTTGATGTAAAAGTTGGAATGAACTTTAGGGTTAACCTAATACTCATTGAGTTAGGAAGCTTTGATGAGATAGTTGGAATGGACTGGCTTTCAAGGATGAAAGCGAAAGTTATTTATAGTAAGAAGATTATTCGTATACCTCGCGAGGATGGTGAGCCAAAAGCCATCTGGGTTACTTCAACAACCCGTGATCCCACAATGGAAATGGAAGGGATAACGATGGATTTCATCCCGAAGCTACCAAAAACAATAGACAGTTATGACACTATCTGGATCATCGTTGACCGCCTCACCAAATCTGCTCACTCTCTAGCCATGAAAGAAACCGATACAATGGACAAACCTGCACAACGATACATAAAGGAAAATGTATCCCGTCACTTCGACAATTCAAATTCTATCTTAAGGACTAGCCAGAAATCTTATTTGATGCTCATTCTTATGCAACTCTGAATCCTAACTTATTCTGAGAGAATTCTTAATCAATGATAATCACACCATCACCCTTCTTACGTCGATATTAGTCATACCAGTTCGAGATTTCCAAAATCAATGGGTAGTTAATCCCCATCCTCATACTCTCCCTTTCGTAACTCACTTATAAGCAACAACTTTACACTTAAGCATTTGTGGTCGAAAGACTTATGCCCTACCAATAGTCACCAACTACTTTTAAACTCAATGGTTTTTATTACCTCAAAGATCACCTGAAATTTTCAAAATCTATTACTCAATCCTCATCAATCCTTTTCCAACTTGTAACCTCCGAAATATGAAAATTTTGTTTGCCAAAAATTTTTCACACACTATTTTACGGTTCAATCCTCTCAAAGTCTTATAAAAATAAATTTATTTTATTTGCCATTCGTGCAAATTTTTGAAATCGTATATGTTATATAAAATAAAGTAAATAATTACTTATTTTTGACTAAGACATATGAAATTTTACTTTCACTTTTACAAACCAAATCTTTCATTCAAAAGATATTTTACTTTGAATGGTACATGTTATACATAACCCTAGTTTACTAAGAACTTCGTTTCTTTTCTTACATTGTCACCTAAAACAATTTCGATAAAATTTTCGTTGCTTATTATATAAAATTTTTCGTTGCTTATTCGTATCCAAATCATCGTGAAGACTTTACAACCGTCGAAACCTAGAGATTCATGTGTGTGTGTATATGTGATGAAGGCACTTACTATCACGTCATGCAGAGCCTTCGAGCATCCACTAACACTTAAACCATTCAAAATTATTGCGTCACCCCAAGGATACTATTTGCCACACCTGTTGGAACGATGCTCTTTCTTACATAATTCTAAGTCCTGACTTATTCTAAGGGATTCTCATCTAGCGATATTAACACCATTAGTATTCCGACTCTAGTATTAGTCATAACCTGTTTGGCATTTTGCAAAGTCAAGAAGCGATTAACTTCTCATCCTCATTCTCTATCCTTCATACCTCACTTTTTAGCAACGGCTTCGCACGTGAACATTTTTTGACCCAAAGACTTGTGTCCTGATAATTATCAAAACTACATTTAATTCATTAGTTTTCATTACCTAGTAACATGTCACCCGATGATTCAAAGATTTTTCACTCGACCTTTTTCAACTCGTAACCTCTGAAATACGAAAAAAAACTATGTTTATCAAAAATTTTACACGTTGATTTTACACATTGCTTATTTGTGTCGTCCTCACGAGATTTATAGACAAATAAAAGTAATAAAATGTTTCTATCACTTATGCGACTTATAAAATCATATATATATATATATATATATATATATATATATATATATATATATATATATATATATATATATATATATATATATATATATATATATATATATTAATAGATTTACCCTTACTTATTTTAGTACACACGAAGTTATACCTTCAAATTAGTCAAAAATCGCTCCTTTATTGAGTTGTTTAACTTAAGTCAAATAGTTTTGTACAAAATGGTACACGTTGTACATACTTTTGAATTTACTAAGAACTTCGTTCCGTTTATGTTGTCACATCAAACGTTTAAAGGTTCTCAAAAATTCCTTGGTCGATTTTACTAGAGGTTTTCCTATTAGAATACACCATGTATGGACCACACTTTTTCTCGCCTTCCGTTAGGGATGAAACTTACTATTAAGATCTTTGTTAAAAACTCTTGAGCCACTTTGGGTGGCAGTTTTATAAAATTTGTTAAGAAGTCTTTGTGCTCATGAAATGTTCCTCTTAAGGTTAGACTTGGAAAAAACGCGGGCCGATAAATCAGTTTTCTGGGGTCCACTCAGTGATCATCCCATTTTAGGAAAGGCATTAGGTAGGATTTTTACTCTCAATATTTCACAGCTAATCGCAACACCCTCGTAAACATCATCTCTATGAATCGGTGTATTGAGGTACAAGAAATCATCTTTGAGATCCTTTTCACTTGGAGTAAACCATTCTTTATGACCTAGGGTTCACCTATCTTCTCATCCGCGCATTGCCTTAAGTATAAGGATGAATTCAGGACAAACCACTCGAAGAGTTCACCCTCGTTCAAGGATCACACCTTTCGTGCGATTTTCTTTCAGAAATGTAATATAAGATACTTTGAGAATCTATGAATCTTGTTTTCCTCTTGGAAGGGGACTGCTTAAAACATTTACGACACTGATGTGGATACTCTACATATTTCTTCCTTCGTTGATTGCAACTATATGTTGTTCTAGTTAATGTTAACCCTAACTTCAACATGTAACTAAAAGGATAAAGTTACATTATGGAACTGTGCTTTCATTCCATTCAAGGATTAGATCACATGCATCATGGAAAACTGAGTGATATCTTTCATCGTTCATTCGAACCGCCCTGAAGACACTATAAATAATTATGGCTGGCTTTACAAGTAAGTCTGATTTGTCACTTTCGGCTAAAATTTCGATTCAACAAACATTTCTTAAATATCGGGTTCTTTATACCTATGGTCTCCTTCCGAAATTAAGGGATTAGTAAAATCTGTGGCTAACACTATCCAGATATCAAATCGCATGGTTATGATCACCATGTTTTCCATTCTATCAGTTAGCTTTGTATAGCGACATAAGCGTTCAATGTTTTAGATGAGTTTGGTAACATTCATGATGCATTTTACGCATCTAGCTTACTGAAGATGCCTGTAAGGCTAAAAACATCATATTTCCTTTTGTGGGTATATATTCGGATGACATATTCATGATAGCAAGAAACGAAATCAATTTGTTGATCTTTTAGGACAAGAGACTTAAGTAATAGCATATACCTATTCTTACTTTTATACGCCCAAGTACCTTTCAAGGTAAATAGCTAACTTCTGAGCTCACAAGTCCCTCGGAACTTTGATACGCTCCTTCTTATTCAAAAACGGTACCATTATTGGTCACTCCTCAAATTTCGGGAAGAAATTTCCATTAACAGGTGGGTAATGTAACGACCCGACTTTTTCGACATGCTTTTGTGCCTTGTGTTTTTGCGAAACTGCGTGTTTATGCGTACTGTGCTATCTTATACTTTGAAATCTTAATACACGTGGTTTACTTTCATTTATATGTTAAAACGTGCCTTAGAGTACGTAGGATACTTAACTTGATCACCGGAAGCCATATTGACCGTTAGTGTCACTTGACGTTACGAACAAACTGCAAACCGTGCAAACGTTTAACTTTTGTCGTAATCGGAATATTATGACTACGAAATATTAATTATTATTTTATAATAATAATTACTTGAGTTTTTGGATGCTTAATTACGCGTAGTAATTTAATTATGCTTACTAGTTAGTCTTATTGGACTTTCTACCTTGTTGGACTTAAGCCCACCCTACTCTAGCTAGTAGCCCATTTATTTAGCCCACTTATTAATTACTAGTGATCCAATAATAAGTAAGACAAATGCCCATTTATTAGAGGGAACATACTAGCATTTGTGTCAAGTATTATCCTTAATGTTGCATGGGATCCCAACATAAGCACCTATTTTAGACAACCATTAATCAAAAAGTAAATCTTGTCCCCCCTATCCCCTACCAAAACCTACAGCCCTAAAGTCCTCCCCCACCCTCATTTTCTATAAATACCACCCTTATTCCATCCATTTAACACTTGCTCTCATTTGTATTTCACACACACTTACTCTCTTATTTCCTTTCTATTCTTTCTCACTCTAAAACTTGTAAGTTTTTGATTTTTCTTCTTCTTCTTCTCCTTTCCTTTTCGTGATCATCATCATTCTTTAAAAGATCAAGCTTTTTAACTTTTGATCTTGATTACATCTTGTAGATTCAAGCATGAATCCTTCAAGAACATGGAAGATTCAAGCTTTCTAGCTTTGAATCTTCACCTACTTTATAGATCTACATCTTTTTAGCTTTAATCTTGTTATTTTGTTATAAAGATTCAAACTTTTGTTTGTAATCTTCATGTATCTTAAAGATCCAAGCTTTATGCTTCAAGATCTTCAAGAACAATCAAGATGCAAGCTTTCTAGCTTGGATCTTCATTTCTTTTGTTGGATCTAAGTTTTCTAACTTATGATCTCATTATTTTGTTATAAAGATCAAAACTTGTGTTTATGGTCTTCATATAACTTAAAGATCTAAGCTTTATGCTTCAAGTTCTTCAAGAACACTAAAGGTTCAAGCTTTCTAGCTTTGTGACCTTATAAATTGTGTGAAAGGGATCCAAGCTCTCTAGCTTAGGGTTCCATCACTTCATTTGATTTAGATTGTGTTAATACTTGTTTGATTGAAGTAAAGTTTGTAACTTTGTTTGTAAATAGGACTTGTATTTGTGTTAAGACTAAGGATATGATGTAACCTTGGTTCATCATCCATCTAAGACTCTTAAATGAGTTGTGTTCTTACTTGCTCTTAAAATATTTTGTGTTGATGGTAGAATATTGGTCAAGGTGATGCTAACCCATCAACGAGTTGTATACTTGAAGCTACAAGCATCAAGGATGAGAACCGTGATGAGCATCAAGCATTAAGAACCCCACCGGAGCACCTTGCTTACTATTTTCGGGATCTGATAAGACAACCTAGGCTACTGGAAAGTTAATTTTCAGTTAGTTTGGTTCGAGTAGATGATTTTCCGTTTAGTCCTTGTCTTAATCCGAGTTACGGTTTAGGATTTACGGCCCTCCGAAAGTCACTACGCCGTCGTAACGTTGTGCTGAAATTTCTGAACTACTCGCACTTAAACCGTCGCCACGGTCAAACAAAGACGAGTTTGGTTCTGTAAATTGGTCAGCAACTAGGGGACTCATATGCGGAGCCATAGTCACTGATTACGCGTCTTTTCGATTTACGTAGAGGTCGTAACAGCTGACCGAAGTCAGCCTATTGTTTCGATCTCTATTCTTGTCAAACTTACTTAGCTTTTACAATGATGAATGATGAAGATGATGATGACACTTAAACTTATTTTATGCACTATTAGAACTTATAAGGACAACATACTGACCTAGTAACCTTTGATTTAGGTTGACGACCTTTCGGACCAACTTACTACTTGCATACTTTCATTGCCGACTTTACCGCTTTTATCACTGTGAGGTATAGCTTCCCTTTTTACTTATACTATTTTTGGGACTGAGAATACATGCGCTTATTATGTTTTACTTACTTGACACGAGTACTTAAACTTTACATATGTGTGGGTTATATAACGGCATAAAGATTCCCCTTAGCACGGTAACGTTTAATCATTGATTTTTGAACCGGTGAACGCGAATATTAGATATGGATCCATAGGGTTTGACATCCCCACTCGGGCTAGTCGCACTAGCATTTAACGGGTGTTTAATACTTCGAGGACATACGCACTAGCCAGGTGTACTTTTAGGGGGTGATATTTATATTTACGTTAAGTCTAGTTACCATGTGCCCACGGTTAAACATATATTTTTCATATTGTTTGAAACACTGAAATCTCGTGGCCTACCTTACATTACTGTTACAACTTAAACTATAGCTCACCAACATTATTGTTGACGTTTTTAAGCATGTTTTCTCAGGTGCTTAGAGGTTTGTTGCTTCCGCTGTTAGACTTGCTGTCTTAGTGTTATTGATTTGCTGTTAAGGACCTGCTGTGTTAGATTTCCACTGCATTACTTAGAGATGTCTCAATCATGAAACTTTTATTTTGCATTCGCAACTTATGTTATTTGAATAATGGCTTTGTAATGACCTCTGTGTCACGTTATCTTTTGTAAACGTTATCTTTTATGAATGCAAAACTGGTTTTCAAACAGCATGTAGTACTTGACCGTGTAAAGATCCTGTTGTTGACGAATCATACACGATGGTTTTGTACGGGGCGTCACATTTGGTATCAGAGCATTGGTTGTAGGGAATTAGGTTGCATTAGTGAGTCTAGACCAGGTCGAGTAGGATTTACTAATAGGACTAATCTACAACTTGCTCATTTACTTGTTTCTGTGGAACCTGCTGCATGCTACTGTGTTATATTACTGTATGTTACTGCTTACTACTACTGCATGCCACTGCTTACTTCTACTGCTGTATGAACTTGCTGCATGCTACCGTTTCCTTTTACTGCTATGTAAACTCGCTGTATGCTTTGCTTATTCTCGCTACTGCATGCTACTATCTGCTTTTGATTGCATGCTCAATACTGTTACTATTGCCATGCTGCGTACTGCTGTAGACGATCTAGGCTGCTGTAGTTGTTATGCCTGATTATGCCCTTGCTACATGTCTGCTATTCGTTGTACCGACTTGAAAAGTGTATCTTTCCTAGTTCAGATGTTTTTCTGAACCCTGTTCCCACTCGTCTAACCCTAAGGATTAGTATTGTAATCCACCTGTTATTACTGTTCCACCGTTCCAGAGATCGAAATATTTCTTCACGCAATCTAGAAGGAGTACCCCTCGGATTACACGCCCACGAAGGTTGATCCTCGGAGGAGGAGACATGCGAGGACTTGTCGGAGTAACCTCACCCCGAGCTCACCCTAATTAGCCACGTACAGTGTATAAACATTAAAAGGATGTTCAGTTTCTGCAAGATGACTCATATTGTGACAACACGAAAATTTCTGACCAAATTTAAACTTTATCTTTATATTATTCCGACACGATAAGCAAAGTTTGTTAAGTTGAATCTCAAGAAGTGTAAACTGTATTCATACATTCATTTAACCTTGACCAAACCCTGACGATTCACGAACCATTATAATTGGATTAGAAAATATACGTGTGTATATATATATATATATATATATATATATATATATATATTACAAAAATATAATATTAACTTAGTCAAAAAAAGTCCTGATTTAAAATAATATATTTTGATAAACGAGTCACTAATTTATAGAAGCAAATGACCACAACGCTCAATTTTATAAGTTACATTTTTTATAAGGTAATTTATTGATAAGTAAGTCAAATTATTAATAAGGGTACACGTCGCGTAACGTAAAAGGCTAGTTTTCTAAACGTACGAAAGTGCGTTCGAAAAACCGAAAGTGGTACACGAGTCGAGTATCAACGTACGAGTCAACGGACCTAAAATTACAAGTCAACTATGTACATGAATATATATATATATATATATATATATATATATATATATATATATATATAATTAATATAAATTATATATTATATATATATAATAATATGTCGACAAACAAGAAAACAAAAAAATTGTGAGCTGGATTTTGGGGCCATGCTACCGCATGAGAAATAGGCATAAAACTCATGCGATCGCATGGCAGTCAGAATTCAGAAACATTCTATAAATTGGCCAGTTTGCTCAACACACACACACATATTAATATCTATATTACTCCGTATTATATTTTATATTTATATTTTATATTTATTATTTATATTTATTATTTATATTATTATTATTATTATTATTATTATTATTATTATTAAGATTAATATTATTATTAATCTTATAGTTAGGAGTATTATTATTAGTATTATTATACATAAAATACTACGACGAGGTCATGAGCGAATTATTTTCAAACAAGCCTTCCAAGCGGGATAGAGCTAGGGAAACTATGGGTTATAACTATGGAGGTTATGGGTAATGTTCGTGAGTATTGTTCGCAAGTCAAACTAGTATTTATCATCTCCGTTGTGTCTACGTACTTTTCTGCAATATTGAATCACAATATTGATACGTAAGCATTTATATCTTATCTTTTATATATTAATAGTTTATCCATGTCTAGTGCTCGAGTATATATGTTTATGCATGCTTGTATGCTTTAATTTTGTCGTTACATAGTTTATGATGAATCAAGAATTTGATACATATATTATTGATAAAAGGTATATAATATGCATGTCATTGAACAGCTGTCAAAAAATTAATAACTTTTCATTTAGAAATTGTATGTTTTCGATGAACGGATTAAAAGTTATGGTCAACTGAATTATAATTAACATTAATTGAAATTGCTTTTGAATCTGTAATTGATATTTAAAAAACTTGTTTATAAGATTGATAAATTGGATTTTCAAATATTACTAATCGAGTAAATGAATTTCTATATAAGGCACGTCTCGTCTTGTTGAACAATTGTCAAAGTTGACTGTCTTATCATGTTTTAAAGCTTTATAAACACTATAATCTGATTTTCTAAGTATTGGAAAACTATATGAAAATCATGTTCGATTGCCATGATAATTCAAATATAATATAGCCCCTGAAATAAATAATATTTTGAGTTTGATAAACTATAAATTCGTTCAATTATCAAGACTTATACTATGTTAATAAACATGTATAGATTTAAAGATCATATTGGATCAGGTTGACTTTTGAGATGACTTTTGTTAAACTTCTGCATGTCGGTCTCGAGCATTAGGATTGTGATACACTATGACCCGACCTAGCTTGTTAGACATATATTGACCAACATATGTTCTCTAGGTTGAGATCTACGGTTATTTTGCATTCCGAGTTCGGTCACATTTCGGTGAATGACCTTATGTGCTGCTAAGGTGAGTTTCATTTGCTCTCTTTTTAATTGCTTTTGCAATCTATATTTTTGGGCTGAGAATACATGCACTTTATTTTAAACACAATGGATACAAGTACATACTAAATTCTACACTGAGTTTGAACCAAAAATCCCTTGGCTTTGGTAACTAGTAACTGCCAGTTATAAAAACTGGTGGGCGCGAGTAGTAGTATATGGATCCATAGGGCTTGATATCCCCGTCCGAGCTAGAGCACTAGCCTTTTAACGGACGTATGCTATTTGAGAAGCGTACACGTTGGTTTGCGTGTATTATTAAGATGATTATACAAAGGGTACGAATTATATATACGTTAAGTTTAGTTACAAGGGTGCTCAATTTTGTAAAATATTTTGATAAACGTTTCGGATGAAACAACTGAAATCTTGTGATCCACCTTTATATAGAGATTATGCGCAACATTAAAACTATGAACTCACCAACTTTTGTGTTGACACTTTTAACGTGTTTATTCTCAGGTTCCTAGAAGTCTTCCGCTGTTTGCTTATACGTTGTACAAGCTATGTGCATGGAGTCATACATGCTTTATTCAAGAAAACTTTGCATTCACAAAATCATCACCATGTATCTTATTTAGACTGCATTGTCAACGGATGTAGTATTGTAAACTATTATATACGGTGATTGTCTATACGTAGAAATAATCAGACGTCGAAAACCTTGGATTTATATATTCATTTATGGTGTACCTTTTCAAAAGAATGCAATGTTTACAAAATGTATCATATAGAGGTCAAAATCTCACTATGAAATCAATGAATGATGTATTCGTCCAAAGGGATTTGGAAGGATCGTCACACATATCCCGTACAATTTCATGACCGTCACTTATCTCTTCCATTCTCCACCACTACTCGACGATCTAACGACACTTCTGGACTTAGGTCCCTAACACTCATAGGCATTGGAGAAGTCAGGGAGGCATCTCCTTTCACAAGGTCAGAGTGCCTTCTACTGATGCTCAGCCATACCCAAAGACTTGAGAGTCACCTCAAGACATATCGTATTACTACTTGCTACACGTACAACTCGACGTGAAACCCAGATTGAATTTATAGAAAGGAACCTAATGACGTCACCTAAACAAGAACAGTTTGAAGAAATTTCGGGACATTTAGGCATTGGTGCATGACCTACGGAACCTACGCACCCACACCGAGAAATCGTGAGATTAATTATGTAGATTTTGTTTTGAGATAGCATAGATAAAGCACCGTTGGATGAAATTGAGTAGACCTGGAAATGATCACGTTACATTGACCATATGGAGTGATATTGGAATGAACGTACGATTTAGTACAATATAATGATGCCAGGCCAGCGTAATTATATTGAAGTGAATCATGCAGAAGTCTCAATGTTACTATATAAGGAATATGAAGTGATTCAGAGAAAATTTTGGTAGGAACAACTTGAGTATACGCATTATGGTCTATTAGAGGTAGGGAAAGAATAACCGTGTAGCCCAGATACTGTATAAGAAGGGCCTTGATTGCAGAATTGATAACTCAAAAATTTGTTATAGATATAGAAACCCTAGATACTTAAGGAAAAAGTCTCAAATAGGAAAAACTTTGGACTTACTTGCGGTAGAGAAATCGTTATCTCAGCTATGGAGACTCGTATGGATCCTGATTTTAGTTAGGGTACGTTTCTTCACAACGATTTATCGTCTCGGAATTGTTTAATACTAGAGGGATAGAAACCTTATATCTAAGAACCTTAGTGTTATGATTGATAAACGATTAACAACCAAGAGAGTTAAGTATTATATAGGACAAGCAAATGGTAAGCTGGCAGAGATAGAGGAATGATGTAAGGTAGTACCTTAAAATTAACAGGTGGGTCATTTGGAGATGACATCATGCCAACAAAACTTGGAAGTTTTATAGTAGTAGTTGGAAAGGATTAGTTACCTGCGTACAAGCAGATGTTATTTGAGAAGGTTGATAAAATTTTCATGGCAGTATAATAAGATTTGGTTGGAATGGACCTTAAGATTAACCTAATACTCATTGAGTTAGGAAGCTTGATGTAAAAGTTGGAATGAACTTTAGGGTTAACCTAATACTCATTGAGTTAGGAAGCTTGATGTAAAAGTTGAAATGAACTTTAGGGTTAACCTAATACTCATTGAGTTAGGAAGCTTTGATGAGATAGTTGGAATGGACAGGCTTTCAAGGATGAAAGCGAAAGTTATTTATAGTAAGAAGATTATTCGTATACCTCGCGAGGATGGTGAGCCAAAAGCCATCTGGGTTACTTCAACAACCCGAGATCCCACAATGGAAATGGAAGGGATAACGAAGGATTTCATCCCGAAGCTACCAAAAACAATAGACAGTTATGACACTATCTGGATCATCGTTGACCGCCTCACCAAATCTGCTCACTCTCTAGCCATGAAAGAAACCGATACAATGGACAAACCTGCAAAACGATACATAAAGGAAAATGTATCCCATCACTTCGACAATTCAAATTCTATCTTAAGGACTAGCCAGAAATCTTATTTGATGCTCATTCTTATGCGACTCTGAATCCTAACTTATTTCGAGAGAATTCTTAATCGATTATAATCACACCATCACCCTTCTTACGTCGATATTAGTCATACCAGTTCGAGATTTCCAAAATCAATGGGTAGTTAATCCCCATCCTCATACTCTCCCTTTCGTAACTCACTTATAAGCAACAACTTTACACTTAAGCATTTGTGGTCGAAAGACTTATGCCCTACCAATAGTCACCAACTACTTTTAAACTCAATGGTTTTTATTACCTCAAAGATCACCCGAAATTTTCAAAATCTTTTACTCAATCCTCATCAATCCTTTTCCAACTTGTAACCTCCGAAATATGAAAATTTTGTTTGCCAAAAATTTTTCACACACTATTTTACGGTACGATCCTCTCAAAGTCTTATAAAAATAAATTTATTTTATTTGCCATTCGTGCAAATTTTTGAAATCGTATATGTTATATAAAATAAAGTAAATAATTACTTATTTTTGACTAAGACATATGAAATTTTACTTTCACTTTTACAAACCAAATCTTTCATTCAAAAGATATTTTACTTTGAATGGTACATGTTATACATAACCCTAGTTTACTAAGAACTTCGTTTCTTTTCTTACATTATCACCTAAAACGATTTCGATAAAATTTTCGTTGCTTATTCGTATCCAAATCATCGTGAAGACTTTACAACCGTTGAAACCTAGAGATTCATGTGTGTGTGTATATGTGATGAAGGCACTTACTATCACGTCATGCAGAGCCTTCGAGCATCCACTAACACTTAAACTATTCAAAATTATTGCGTCACCCCAAGGATACTATTTGCCACACCTGTTGGAACGATGCTCTTTCTTACATAATTCTAAGTCCTGACTTATTCTAAGGGATTCTCATCTAGCGATATTAACACCATTAGTATTCCGACTCTAGTATTAGTCATAACCTGTTTGGCATTTTGCAAAGTCAAGAAGCGATTAACTTCTCATCCTCATTCTCTATCCTTCATACCTCACTTTTTAGCAACGGCTTCGCACGTGAACATTTTTTGACCCAAAGACTTGTGTCCTGATAATTATCAAAATTACATTTAATTCATTAGTTTTCATTACCTAGTAACATGTCACCCGATGATTCAAAGATTTTTCACTCGACCTTTTTCAACTCGTAACCTCTGAAATACGGAAAAAAAAACTATGTTTATCAAAATTTTTACACGTTGATTTTACACGTTGCTTATTTGTGCGGTCCTCACGAGATTTATGGAAAAATAAAAGTAATAAAATTTTTCTATCACTTATGCGACTTATAAAATCATATATATATATATATATATATATATATATATATATATATATATATATATATATATATATATAATTAATAGATTTACCCTTACTTATTTTAGTACACACGAAGTTATACCTTCAAATTAGTCAAAAATCGCTCCTTTATTGAGTTGTTTAACTTAAGTCAAATAGTTTTGTACAAAATGGTACACGTTGTACATACTTTTGAGTTTACTAAGAACTTTGTTCCGTTTATGTTGTCACATCAAATGTTTAAAGGTTCTCAAAACTTCCTTGGTCGATTTTACTAAAGGTTTTCCTATTAGACTACACCATGTATGGACCACACTTTTTCACGCCTTCCGTTAGGGATGAAACTTACTATTAAGATCTTTGTTAAAAACTCTTGAGCCACTTTGGGTGGCAGTTTTATAAAATTTGTTAAGAAGTCTTTGTGCTCATGAAATTTCCTCTTAAGGTTAGACTTGGCAAAAACGCGGGCCGATAAATCAGTTTTCTGGGGTCCACTCAGTGATCATCCCATTTTAGGAAAGGCACTAGATAGGTTTTCTACTCTCAATATTTCACGGCTAATCGCAACACCCTCGTAAACATCATCTCTATGAATCGGTGTATTGAGGTACAAGAAATCATCTTTGAGATCCTTTTCACTTGGAGAAAAAACCATTCTTTATGACCTAGGGTTCACCTATCTTCTCATCCGCGCATTCCCTTAAGTATAAGGATGAATTCAGGACAACCACTCGAAGAGTTCACCCTCGTTCAAGGATCACACCTTTCGTGCAATTTTCTTTCGAAAATGTAATATAAGATACTTTGAGAATCTATGAATCTTGTTATCCTCTTGAAACGGGACTGCTTAAAACATTTACGACACTGATGTGGATACTCTACATATTTCTTCCTTCGTTGATTGCAACTATATGTTGTTCTAGTTAATGTTAACCCTAACTTCAACATGTAACTGAAAGGATAAAGTTACATTATGGAACTGTGCTTTCATTCCATTCAAGGATTAGATCACATGCATCATGGAAAACTGAGTGATATCTTTCATCGTTCGTTCAAACCGCCCTGAAGACACTATAAATAATTATGGCTGGCTTTGCAAGTAAGTCTGATTTGTCACTTTCGGCTAAAATTTCGATTCAATAAACGTTTTTTAAATATCGGGTTCTTTATACCTATGGTCTCCTTTCGAAATTAAGGGATTAGTAAAATCCGTGGCTAACACTATCCAGATATCAAATCGCATGATTATGATCACCATGTTTTCCATTCTATCAGTCAGCTTTGTATAGCGACATAAGCGTTCAATGTTTTAGATGAGTTTGGTAACATTCATGATGCATTTTACGCATCCAGCTTACTGAAGATGCATGTAAGGCTAAAAACATCATATTTCCTTTTGTGGGTATATATTCGGATGACATATTCATGATAGCAAGAAACGAAATCAATTTGTTGATCTCTTAGGACAAGAGACTTAATTAATAGCATATACCTATTCTTACTTTTATACGCCCAAGTACCTTTCAAGGTAAATAGCTCACTTCTGAGCTCACAAGTCCCTCGGAACTTTGATACGCTCATTCTTATTCAAAAACGGTACCATTGTTGGTCACTCCTCAAATTTCGGGATAAAATTTCCATTAACAGGTGGGTAATGTAACGACCCGACTTTTTCGACTTGCTTTTGTGCCTTGTGTTTTTGCGAAACTGCGTGTTTGTGCGTACTGTGCTATCTTATACTATGAAATCTTAATACACGTGGTTTACTTTCATTTATATGTTAAAACGTGCCTTAGAGTACGTAGGATACTTAACTTGATCACCGGAAGCCTTATTGACCGTTAGTGTCACTTGACGTTACGAACAAACTGCGAACCGCGCACACGTTTAACTTTTGTCATAATCGGAATATTATGACTACGAAATATTAATTATTATTTTATAATAATAATTACTTGGGTTTTTAGATGCTTAACTACGCGTAGTAATTTAATTATGCTTACTAGTTAGTCTTGTTGGACTTTCTACCTTGTTGGACTTAAGTCCACCCTACTCTAGCTAGTAGCCCATTTATTTAGCCCACTTATTAATTACTAGTGACCCAATAATAAGTAAGACAAATGCCCATTTATTAGAGGGAACATACTAGTATTTGTGTCAAGTATTATCCTTAATGTTGCATGGGATCCCAACATAAGCACCTACTTTAGACAACCATTAACCAAAAAGTAAATCTTGTCCCCCCTCCCCTTACCAAAACCTACGGCCCTAATGGCCTCCCCCACCCTCATTTCCTATAAATACCACCCTTATTCCATCCATTTAACACTTGCTCTCATTTGTATTTCACACACACTTACTCTCTTATTTCCTTTCTAGTCTTTCTCACTCTAAAACTTGTAAGTTTTTGATTTTTCTTCTTCTTCTTCTCCTTTCCTTTTCGTGATCATCATCATTCTTTAAAAGATCAAGTTTTTTAGCTTTTGATCTTGATTACATCTTGTAGATTCAAGCATGAATCCTTCAAGAACATGAAAGATTCAAGCTTTCTAGCTTTAAATCTTCACCTACTTTATAGATCTACATCTTTTTAGCTTTAATCTTATTATTTTGTTATAAAGATTCAAACTTTTGTTTGTAATCTTCATGTATCTTAAAGATCTAAGCTTTATGCTTCAAGATCTTCAAGAACAATCAAGATGCAAGCTTTCTAGCTTGGATCTTCATATCTTTTGTTAGATCTAAGTTTTCTAACTTATGATCTCATTATTTTGTTATAAAGATCAAAACTTATGTTTATGGTCTTCATATAACTTAAAGATCTAAGCTTTATGCTTCAAGTTCTTCAAGAACACTAAAGGTTCAAGCTTTCTAGCTTTGTGACCTTATAACTTGTGTGAAAGGGATCCAAGCTCTCTAGCTTAGGGTTCCATCACTTCATTTGATTCAGATTTTGTTAATACTTGTTTGATTGAAGTAAAGTTTGTAACTTTGTTTGTAAATAGGACTTGTATTTGTGTTTAGACTAAGATATGATGTAACCTTGGTTCATCATCCATCTAAGACTCTTAAATGAGTTGTGTTCTTACTTTTTCTTAACATATTGTGTGTTTATGGTAGAATCTTGGTCAAGGTGATGCTAACCCATCAACGAGTTGTATACTTGAAGCTACAAGCATCAAGGATGAGAACCGTGATGAGCATCAAGCATTAAGAACCCCACCGGAGCACCTTGCTTACTATTTTCGGGATCTGATAAGACAACCTAGGCTACTGGAAAGTTAATTTTCAGTTAGTTTGGTTCGAGTAGATGATTTTCCGTTTAGTCCTTGTCTTAATCCGAGTTACGGTTTAGGATTTACGGCCCTCCGAAAGTCACTACGCCGTCGTAACGTTGTGCTGAAATTTCTGAACTACTCGCACTTAAACCGTCGCCACGGTCAAACAAAGACGAGTTTGGTTCTGTAAATTGGTCAGCAACTAGGGGACTCATATGCGGAGCCATAGTCACTGATTACGCGTCTTTTCGATTTACGTAGAGGTCGTAACAGCTGACCGAAGTCAGCCTATTGTTTTGATCTCTATTCTTGTCAAACTTACTTAGCTTTTACAATGATGAATGATGATGATGATGACACTTAAACTTATTTTATGCACTATTAGAACTTATAAGGACAACATACTAACCTAGTAACCTTTGATTTAGGTTGACGACCTTTCGGACCAACTTACTACTTGCATACTTTCATTACCGACTTTACCACTTTTATCACTGTGAGTTATAGCTTCCCTTTTTACTTATACTATTTTTGGGACTGAGAATACATGCGCTTTTTATGTTTTACTTACTTGACACGAGTACTTAAACTTTACATATGTGTGGGTTATATAACGGCATAAAGATTCCCCGTAGCACGGTAACATTTAATCATTGGTTTTTAAACTGGTGAACGCGAATATTAGATATGGATCCATAAGATTTGACATCCCTACTCGGGCTTGTCGCGCTAGCATTTAACGGGTATTTAATACTTCGAGGACATACGCACTCGCCAGGTGTACTTTTAGGGGGTGATATTTATATTTACGTTAAGTCTAGTTACCATGTGCCCACGGTTAAACATATACTTTTCATACTGTTTGAAACACTGAAATCTCGTGGCCTAACTTACATTACTGTTACAACTTAAACTATAGCTCACCAACATTATTGTTGACGTTTTTAAGCATGTTTTCTCAGGTGCTTAGAGGTTTGTTGCTTCCGCTGTTAGACTTGCTGTCTTGGTGTTATTGATTTGCTGTTAAGGACCTGTTGTGTTAAATTTCCGCTGCATTACTTAGAGATGTCTCAATCATGAAACTTTTATTTTGCATTCGCAACTTATGTTATTTGAATAATGGCTTTGTAATGACCTCTGTGTCACGTTATCTTTTGTAAACGTTATCTTTTATGAATGCAAAACTGGTTTTCAAACAACATGTAGTACTTGACCGTGTAAAGATCTTGTTGTTGACGGATCGTACACGATGGTTTTGTATGGGGCGTCACAAACGGAATGTTACATATAATAATGTGTTTATTGTTCTTTTAGTATATGTTGATGACATTGTAATAACGGGAAATAACATTGAAGAAATCAATAATGTTAAACATTCTTTAAGCAAAACATTTATGATTAAAGACTTAGGGAAACTTAAATACTTTCTTGGTATTGAAGTTATTGAAACTGAGCATGGTTTGAGTTTATGTCAAAGAAAATATTTCCTTGAGTTGCTAAATGAGTTTGGTCTGCTAGGTTGTAAACCTTTAAATACTTCAATTGAAGTCAATGTTTCTTCATATAATGGAAATGAAAAGGATAAAGTTTTATCAAATATCACTGTGTACCAAAAACTTGTTGGAAAACTCATATATATATAACTGTTACTAGGCCAGATATAAGTTTTTTTGTTCATGTTCTTAGCCAATTTATGCATGCACCAATAACTGCTCATTTAAAGTTGGCCTTCAGAGTACTTAGGTACCTCAAAGGTAGTCCAGGTAAAGGTGTTCACATTTCAAAAGGTATGTCTCTAAACCTTGTTGCATATTCAGATTCTGACTGGGCAAAGAACTTGATAGGAAGAAAGTCTATAACTGGTTACTGTGTGTTTATGGGTAACTCTTTAATTTCATGGAAAAGTAAAAAACAACCTACTGTGTCTATGTCTTCTGCTGAAGCAGAATACAGAGCACTAGCAGCTATTACTTGTGAAATCATTTGGATTTTAAAGGTGTTAAATGACTTGAAACTGATGAGTGTGTTACCTATAACTTTGTGTTGCGATAATTCACCTGTAATTCAAATTGCTGCAAATCCTGTTCATCATGAAAGGACAAAACATTTTGACATTGATTGGCACATTGTTAGAGAAAAGGTTAATAGTGGTTTAATAAAAATTTTGAAAATTGACTCTGAAGTGAATCCTGCAGATTTGTTCACAAAAGGTTTAATTACAAATCAGCATAATAGGTTGTGTGAAAAACTTAAAATGATCAATGTCTTTACAAGTCAAGATTGTGGGGGTGTATTAAAAGAAACAAGTGTTGACCAATCTTGACTTTGTCCATTCTTGTTTCTAACTTATAATGTTTGATGTGTAGATAAGTCAATGATTTGGATCAAAGGAGAGAATAGCTGGATAGAAGTTAAGGAATGAAGATTGAAGATATGAAGAGCCAAAACCTTTGTGGATCATGTGGATTGCTATTGAGTTAACATACCTAGTATGGGGCTTGATAGTACATTCACAAAGATGGGACATAGTTGGTTTTGGTTTATATAACTTGGAGGACTATTTATGCTAATATATTAAACTTAGTCAACTGGTCAAGAGTGGCAGTTATTTTAGTGATAAATACACCGAGTCCTCATCCAAGTTCATTCATTCGATTATTCATTCAAGCATTCATAATATTCTCTCAAGATCATTGTAATCCTTAGTTAGGGTTTGATCATCAAATTCATCTAGTTGATGAATTGTTGCTAGTTGTAATCTGTATAAAGTGTTTTGTTAACACTTCATCAAATTCAAATCTTATTCAACCAGAATACAAGAAGTGTTAACAAAACACTTTATACAGATTACAACTAGCAACAATTCATCAACTAGATGAATTTGATGATCAAACCCTAACTAAGGATTACAATGATCTTGAGAGAATGTTATGAATGCTTGAATGAATAATCGAATGAATGAACTTGGATGAGGACTCGATGTACTTATCACCAAAATAACTGCCACTCTTGACCAGTTGACTAAGTTTAATATATTGGCATAAATAGTCCTCCAAGTTATATAAACCAAAACCAACTATGTCCCATCTTTGTGAATGTACTATCAAGCCCCCATACTAGGTATGTTAACTCAATAGCAATCCACATAATCCACAAAGGTTTTGGCTCTTCATATCTTCAATCTTCATTCCTTAACTTCTATCCTGTTATTCTCTCCTTTGATCCAAATCATTGACTTATCTATACAGCAAACGTTATAAGTTAGAAACAAGAATGGACAAAGTCAAGATTGGTCAACACTTGTTTCTTTTAATAGTATGATAGTGAGTATTTAGTGAAAAGAATGTGAAAGGAATGTTAAAGAGTTTGTGCTGATGTGACGCTGATATGACGGGGAAAATGATAGTGAAAGAGTTGTACCATAGCAAGTGGCCTAAGATGTAAATAAAAAGTAAAGTTTGGTAGAGATATGTGATATGGAACTATAACTCAAGTATTGATGCTAAGGATTTAACCAAATTATTCACGTACAAATTGTAAGTGACATATAGTTGTGGGAGTTCTTGCATCAAAACCCATCACCTTAAAAATTAACTGAGTCGCACCATGGTAATTGAGGTTTCTTTATTGTTGAGTGTTGACTAGACATACTTACAAAATCAGTTACAAAACGAATTTTGTGATTAATGACTTGACATACTTCACTATATCATTACACTTATTACAAAAACTTCTTTTTATAACCCCGCGAAATCGCGGGTTATAAACTAGTAAATAAATAAATAAATAAATCAAACTACCACTCCATCTTCAACCTCACAACTACCACTTCAACTCTCATTTTTCTACCAATTTAATGAAATATTAAACTAAGTAATCACAACTTTCATTTACCTAACAACCCAATTTTATACTTTCATTGGTAAGGAAAAGATAGAATATTACACCACTCCCGTCCTCAATTATGCTCAGGGAAGAAAAAAGAAAGCACGAAGATGATGAGGGCGTTTGAGGGCGGTCGAAGGCGGCTGGAATGCCATCGGCGCCCTCAGAGGGAGTTGAAGATGGCGGCTTCCATCACGTACCGCTGGGATTGGTCTTATAAGTTGACAAAGCGGTGGAGTCATACGGTATGAGTTTTGGTAAAAGAGGTATGCAATAAGGGTATAAATGTCAATTATAGAGATAAGAGGTACATTTGCTTCTATTTGATTGGTTTAATAAAATAAAAAAGTTGTAAAAAGATTGTGAATTGCCAAATCACTATTGTTTCATTCAATTTAATATATATTTTTTATTTTTTTGTTGCATTAATTTTATACTTCCATTATCTATTTATCTATAGTTTCTATTATATTACTAAAATGATGATGTCATTATTAGGTTAATTCCTTTGTTAAGAAAAAATCAAAAAGAAAAAGAAAAAAATCTAAGCATGGTGGATGATGTCATTAATCTAAATAATTTTAAATTAAAATTAAATCTTATTAATTAATTATTATTATTAAATCTTATTAATAATTATTTTAATTATTAAAATTAAATAATTTTAAATTATTGTAATTAATTATTTTGAATTGAGTACGAGAAGGTATAAAGTAGGTAGAAGGAAACCAATTTTATATTTATATTTTTAATTTACACTTTTAAAATAAAATGACAACCAATATTATATCTTATGATTGGATGAGGATTGTTTAATATGCATTTTAGGTGTCTGATGAAATGTTCAGCTGACGAGTTTTTTAGTCGGACTATGTGATTCCACGGGTCATTAAACTAAATAACTTTAGCATTTACGTTCACTTAATACCTAAAATATATCATTAAACTGTTTCGTTTAAACAAACCCGTGGTTCCACGGGTCATTTCACTAGTTTAACTTATATATGGTGAAATCCATGAATAATGTATTTATGAAACGTTTACGAACTCTCATAAACACTTGCCAAGATGGATTATTATTGTATCGAGTTTCATGTAAAGCAGGAGATCCAGGTTCGAATTTTGGTAACGCTCAGAATTAACTTAAAAATGGGCTCTTGACCGGAATGGGCGTCAATGTACGCAATTCATCCGATTACGTATTTCGTCGTTCAGGAGTTTTACTCGCTAGTGGGGACTCAATGTGATCATTGTTAGGGAGATTTTCTTTGCAAACCAAAATTTTATATTTACAATTTAAAATATTAGATATACCGGTTCAAGTTTCAAACACAATTTTTTGGGTTGAACAACACATTTGTTTTTATTATTTCATACTACTATAAAAGTTCCATTTGTACCATCACAAGCAGACCAATATATAGTCAAAAATCATCACAAAATATCATGAACAAAAAAAAATTAATTAAAAAGCAGCCACTATACATTCTTTTCATTCACACTCACTTTCTAATGAATTGCAAGTGTGACAGATTACAAGTTTATAACTAAAGCAATGCTAATCTCTAGAAGAAAAACTACGGAGTAGCAAACAAATAATTAAACACACATGCTAACTTCTATGTAAACCTTTAACGATCAAAAGATAAGACTTGAATGTTCGCTTTCGGGTGAACATTAGTTGGGATTAAGGGTGGAGATTAGTTGTAAACCTGATGTAAACGTTGGGGTTCGGGAATGATTGTCTAGTGACAAATTACCAAGAATGGGTGTACGGTTTACACTAATCAACAAGAAGATGCATACAGTACCGTACAAAGTAGCTGATATATGGTACATCTTTGGTGTTCAAGAGCCTGTTTTAGAAAATGGGTCGGACCTTGATTCATGTCAAGGTCATTATAGTTTTATACATGAAACAGGTAAACTGCATATATATTGTGATTTTAAAGATGCTAAATATTATCATTAGGGACCCAACAGGATAAATCTGTGATCGGACATTTTGTCAAGAACTTGGTCTTCATAAACATCAAACCTTTGAACACCACTTACTTTTCTATGAACCACCATCAAATTACACCAACAATTACAATACAAAAACAAACATATTTCACAAACCAGATTTCCCAAAGTTCTTCGAAAACACCGATTGACTGGTTTCTACTTGCTGTCACTAAATTTCCGACAAGACTGCATTAGACATCGCATAGAAAACAAAGGTTCTTCATCTGTACCGTTCTCATAGGATTGATTCCTTATCGCCTATCATCATTGATCTTGTTTTCAGTGAATAGGGTGATATGTTGTGATGACTCGCTTAGGTGGCAATTTTCTCAATATAATGAGAACTAGAGACGACGGCAGTATCTCCACCAACTGTCAAATAATTAAGAAAAAAAAAACAAATACGTATAAGATCCCTATATATTAGAAATAAGCGGGATTTGTAAAGGATTAAATGAATTAGAACTAAACAAGAAAAGTTATATTCATTATTACCAGGTAGTATATGAAATTCAAAACAGGATGGTCCATTAAATCCAGGTTAGCAGCTTCATCAAATGCATTAAAGCACATCTAACATTCGTATAAGACAAGTGAAACAAATTAGAACTAACTCGTTGAACACCTACAAATTTTAAATATAAACTCCAAAAACGTGTTCTGAAAATAAACATTGCTAATAATCTATATCGTGTCATGGAACCTCACCATGATACATCTTATGAGAAAACACACGAAACAGATTGTTGTCACGTAACCAACCTGCATGAACAATATAAGTAACATATTATATAAGTAGTATATAATAAATCGGTAAAATAGTAAAGTAACAAATCGATTAAATTGATTTAATGAGTACCTCTTGTAACTTTTTTCGCCGGCCTTTTGATTCCACTGGGAAACGTTGCAACATTAGAAACAGCCTTCCTCCGTAAACTAGAAAACCCAAAGCTGCAAACAGTGACACACCTGGAACATATATATAAAATGTGAGTCATCTGTAATAATTGAAATTTAAAAAATTATATGGTTATATAGATATAGATTAAAAGACCTGCAAGAAACATCTTGGCGAGGATCACTAATGGAGCGATAGGTTTCCACCAAATAACCAACCATAAGACTATCTGTTAACAATTTATTAAATAGTTTAACCACTTCATTCTTCATATAGATATAATAAAGATATTACCTTTTTTACATTTTCGGTGATGGAAAGGTTAAAATGGTTCTTGAATGAATGTTCATAAAAGCAACCACCTTTTAAAATTTTGAGAAACAGATAAGAACTTTCACCTGAACTGCATAAATGATTCCATTAATTGCCAAGAACGTTGGCCGGAGACCATCAGTTGAAACGTTCCTTGCCTGTCAGAAGTATAGAACATCATATAGTGAATTAAATTATACCGAAAGTTACGGATATGAATAAAACCCAGACGAGAAAAAGAACCTGATAGTAAATTTCTGCCCAGAACAAAACTAAAAGAGCGTAGGTAGTGAAAAAGGCAAGACTTGGAACATCGAGCAATATATGTTGCACAATCTGTCGATATACAATATAAGAATGTATAGGGGCAAATTCTGCTATCTGATATAACAAACAATAGAGCACATATATAAAATGATGACGTAAAGAGTGTTCCAAACCTCTGGCTTAAACTGTTCGACGTCGTGATGAAATACAAAGATTAAACATCTAACTGTATTAACAAAATATATAACATTAGAAACAATTTGACATATATAGCCTAAAATTTCAATTAACATACTATTCAAATATTCAAATAGAATATATTAAAAAAATATACAGACCTCCGTTAACCAAGACATTGAGGAAATGGAATACTTTCTGGGTGGTCCAACCATACTCGGGTACTCTTACTTGTATTCTAATCAATTGCACCTGCAATAATATTAAAACTACACAAGATTAATATTTACAAGTTTACAACTAACAATATAAACATATCACATTTCGTTAAGCAACATATGCCTAAACTGTATTTCTTTTCTTGACACGCCACGTTAAACAAGAAGCATTCGCCATGAACATGCATCTTCATAGACTCAATAAGATACAACTGGATAATATACCATCAATCTTAAACGACATTGCTTTACATTATTCTTTCTATAATGCGCTTTACATAAACTGGCATTATTCTAATTATCATTATCAACATCGGAAACCAGTTAGTTGTTTGACCTTGACATTCAAAGTCAAAGTACTACAGTAGTACTTTTCTTATCACATTTCAAAATGTTGATCTCTTATTTTCTTTATGCTTTCAAAATATTTAAAATAACCATAAACAAGTGCTATTACAACATTATTATAGCATAAACTAAGTACCATAAAAAACTTAAAATAGCAATAAACAAGTGCTAGCATAAATATTTTAAATAGCCATAAACAAGTGCTATCACAAATTACAAAAATAATTATAGCATAAACTAAGTATCATAAACAGGTGCTGTTCAAATGTTGATTTTCACTATTATTGTTTATGTTTTATTAAAATGATGACATCCTAGGTCCTCCCCTGCCATAAATATCACTTTTTTTTCAAACAGATACCCCTAAAACAAAAGAATTTGAGTAATAATTCAATCAAAGTTGCATAGAGATTATAAAACAAAAAAAAAGATTATACTGTAAATAGTTTCAACAGTAATTATGTAACTGACCAGAGCAACAAGGGCGACAATTCCATAAAAAGCGGCAAGAACATGAAAGATCAAATCTTGAGAAATTTGGGAATTATTATTGAATTCATCCCACCACCCATAAAGGTTTTTAAAAACATACGACACCGTTACATCTTTATACGATCCAAGTAAAACCCTACCCATTGCCGTCGACTGATGTTTCACCGGCCGGCGAAATCTTTCTTGAACAGAAAAACAAAGAAACCAATTACGATTCTTTTTTCTTCAAGTTATACCTTGAAATCAAAGAAAGAATGATATGGGTTTTAGTTTATATGTAATTAATTGGTTTTTGTTGTGTTGAAAAAGAAAGAAGATGATTTGGTTTTTATGGAAGCCGGCAAACGTGAAGAAACGGAGATGTAAATTATGAGAGGAGGGGGGAGAATATTTGATTTGCTTCCCGATTAGTTGTTAACTAGAAAAATTTTTACCGACAGTTGCTGCGGTTGTATTCGGCGCGCGGTCAAATTTGGATATACCTTGTTTGATACCTAATATATCTAATAGGTTGGGTTGTTTGTTGGACGTGTATGTATATGTATGTAATTTAGCCCGAAATATTTAATTTTTTTAACGATATCCGTTTCGCGTATAGTTAGTCACGTTGTGTTCGTAAAATTTATTCGAGTTGAAAGGTGGTCTCGGAAAAATTTAACTCGCACTGAGCGTGAATATAGGGCCCGTTATTTAGTGTTTTTTTAACGATGTACGTTTTGCATATAGTTAGTCCCGTTGGGTTCGTGAGATTTTTTCGAGTTGAACGGTGGCCTTGAAAAAATTTAACTCGCACCGAGTGAGAAGATGGGGTCCGTTATAAATTTGGGTGGAGTAAGTTTTTTTTATTTTAATAAAATTATATATTTACATTTTTTTACTCCTGAGAAAGTGTAAAGTTGAGGGGTGATGTGTAAATTGTGCGAAAGTTGAGGGGCTCTTTGTAGTGTGAACGCAAACTCAAAACGACATCGCGTTATAACTGAAACGACCAAAACCTCCATGACATTTAGTATGTTATTAACTGAAACTGACACCGTTATTTTATTAATCATACATTTTTTTATTTTATTTTTATTATTATTATTGATATTGATAAGTGTTATTTTTTGCAATATTTTAAATTTAACATTTTTTCCTTTCCTTTTTTATTTGAAGATCTTTAGTTTCATTTTACCTTTTTTTTTACGTTCGATATACGGACCCAACCACCATGTAACGAACTTAACCACCTTGCAATGAAGCGCATGTTTTTATCCAAACGAAATTGCATAATGGATGGTATATTTGTTAATTTGTGGCTTTATGCAAATAATGGTTAACTAGTTATTGAACCCTCGCTTCGCGTCGGGGGTTCGATTTTTAATGTATTTTATTGCGTTTAGTAAAATTATTTTGTGGCTAACGATGATGTCGTTGAAGCGCAACTCGAGTCGAACTAAAAGGTATAACCCATGAGAGATTTAAATGTTATTTTAAATTAACAATATATGTGCATCTCCGCGTTTCGCTATGGAATTGTCGACTTTTAAAAATTTAACGCAAAATCAACGTGTATGAAAAGTACCCCAAATATTTAGCGTTTTTTAAAAAGCGTCCGTTTTGCGTATAGCTAATGACATTGTGTTCCTAAAATTATTTGGAGTTTAACGATGGTGTCGGAAAAATTTAACTCGTTGCGAGCGAAAAGATATGACCCGTTGAATATTTGGGTAGAGTTTATTTAAGATTTTTTATGAAAATAGTTATTTGACACTTTACCCCCTGTTTGGGGGGTCTATTTGAATTTTTCAAAAAAAGTGTGGGGGCCTTTGTTGATAAAATGAAATTTAGTTAAAATTAAAAAAAAAAGTGAAAAAGCGAAAATGACCCTGAAACTATTCATAACTTTTTTCTATTAGTTAATATGTAAATATGTATTGCCTTTCTAAAAAAAAATAATGGTGAATATGTGTTGGGCCTTGGATGTGTTGGAAATATGGACTGAGTTGAAAGTCGTCTCATGTCTGGAAGTAACCAAACCCAAGAAATACAGGCGTCCACCTAACCACCTTTTACTTAGACTGTTTCCAACCCTACCTGTGACATCACAGGCAGATTTGTACTTTTTGACTCAAAAAGTGCATCTGCCTGTGAAATGGCAGTGTTAAATTTTAACCCCTCAATTGTGACAACCCGGAAATTTCCAACCAAATTTAAACTTTAATCTTTATATGTTTCCGACACGATAAGCAATGTTTGTTAAGTTAAATTTCAAGAATTTTAAACTATGTTCATACATTCATTCAACCTCGATCAAGTTCCAACGATTCACGAACCATTAAACGAATATGATTATATATGTATATGTGTATATATATTATAACTTGAAATGTAAACAAAATATTAGATTAAATACTTTATATGATTGTATCTGTTTCAAAATGTTTATCAATGGAATTAGAAGATAAGATCAAATGATTGAATTATCAGATATATTGAATTATGATTACAAGTCTTTGTTGAAAGGCCCACGTTGATTTGAGAAATCTTTCCATTTTAACAATATTCGGAAAATGGTAAAGTGATTTATAAAGAAGAACAAATTGTCAATTATCGAAAACTAGACAAAGGATAGTGGAAGATTGAATCTCATAAAGACTCGATTGATCTATTTAGTTTCAAACGTACAAAAACGTTTTCAGTTTAAAATGAACTTTATTATTAAAACGTATATAACTTTTATAAATATCTAGAACCACTTTTGACAACTCATTACTTAACTAGTATGATAAAGATAACGATATTTATATTTTATTTTATTAAATATATATAACGATTTAAATTAATATTATATATATTTATACGCGTATTATACGTACATAGTTTTATACTTTTACTATACTTAAACTTTACCTTTACTTTATTTTTACTTTACTTTAACTTTAATAATTCATACTTTAATAATTCATACTTTAATAATTCACTTTAATAATTCATACTTTAATAATTCACTTTAATAATTCGAAAATCTATTATAAATAGAATTCAATAGGTTTCATTATTTCATAGAAACTTGAAAATATTTTTCTCTAAACTCTCTCAATCGATTTACATATATATATTTACTCCGTATTATTTCAATATATTATTAGTATACATAAAATATTACGACGGAGTGCTGTCCGAGTGATTTCGAAATTGTTTTTCGAGTAGGATAGGATTAAGGAAATTATGGGTTATAGCTATGGAGGTGATTGAGTATGGTTCATGGGTATGCTCGTGAGGTCAATATAGTGTTTATCATTTCCGTTGCGTCTACGTACCTTTCCTGCAATATTGAATCTCAATATTGATACGTGAGTACTCATAATTTAACTTTTACATACTAATAGTGTATCCCTGACTAGTGCCCGAGTATTTAGGATTATGCATGCTTGTACTTTTGATATTGCCCTTAGACAGGTTAGGTTGAATCTTAAATTAGTTACACTTACGGTTGAAATAAGGTATAATATATGCATGTCCTTGGAAAGCTAGCGAAAAATTAAGAACTTTTCATTTAGATATCGAATGGTTTCGATGAACGGATTAGAAGTTATAATCAATTGAATTTTTGATATTTTTATTAAAAATGATTATTATTATCGTCGTTTTTATCGTCGTTCTAGTTTTTTCTTATTATTATCATTATTATTATCTTTATCAATAAAAGGGATTTATCATTAAAAATTGTTATTTTTTATTATTATTACTATCGTTATTATCGTTAAAGTTATAATTAGCATTATTATTATTATCCAATTATTATTATTATTATTATTATTATTAGTATTATTATTATTATTATTATCATTATTAATATGTATATCATTATTTAAAAATGGTTATTGTTATTGTTATTATTATTATTACTATATTATCATTAAGATAATTATTAGTATTATCGTTAATAATGTTATAGTAACTATCATTATTAATATTAGTGTAATTAAAACAAATATTTGTAACACCTAATTATTTTGATTACTATTATTATCATTATTATGAACACGATATAAAAGACGATTAAAAGCTATTAAACGAAACGATTAGGAAATAATGAGTAAGAGTATCATGATGAAATTAAAATATTATAAGATATTGATTTAGATAAAATTATCGTTCTTATTATTTTTATCATTACTATTATTATTAAAAATATCGTTAGTATTAAAACTATCATTTTAACAAAAATTATCATTTTAATAGAAATGTCATTGTTACTCTAAAATATCATTATTATTATTATTTTAAATAGAATTATTATTTTAAAGATAATATTAAAAATTATCGTAAATATTAAAGTTATCATAATTAGAATTATCGTTTTATCATAATGTCATCTTAGTAATTATAAATATTGATATTTTTATAATAATAATTATTATTACAAAATAATACAACTTTTACTTACTATCATTATAGATATTATTTTATCAAATAAATATGTGATACAAACATATTTTACTACGTGTAATAACTTACTTTAATAATACCTATCATATTATCTTTTTAATATTAAATGAACCCTATAAATTTTATTACATAATATATATAAAAGTATATTTTATTATATAAATTTAATATAAAATTTTATTTATTAATAAATAAATTATATTATTTACTCTAATAAATCTTTTAAAAATATTTAAAAATATAAAACGACGATATTTAAACTATATATTAATCATGTATAGATTTTTGGAAATTATTTTGAGTCAAATTTACTTTTGTTGACTTTTGCATATTAGTCTCGAGCATTAGGATAGTGGTACACTATGACTTGACCTAATTTGTTAGACAAATATTGACCAACACATAAATATATATAATTAATTTAGGTTCGTGAATCCGAGGCCAACCTTGCACTTGTTCAATGACGTTATATGTATTTTTACTACAAAATACAGTATGGTGAGTTTCATTTGCCTTTTTACCCTTTATATTTTTAGGACTGAGAATACATGCGCTTTTATAAATGTTTGACGAAATAGACACAAGTAATTGAAACTACATTCTATGGTTGAATTATCGAAATCGAATATGCCCCTTTTTATTAAAGTCTTGTAATCTAAGAATTAGGGAACAGACACCCTAATTGACGCGAATCCTAAAGATAGATCTATTGGGCCTAACAAACCCCATCCAAAGTACCGGATGCTTTAGTACTTCGAAATTTATATCATGTCCGAAGGAGGATCCCGGAATGATAGGGGATATTCTTATATGTATCTAGTTAATGTCGGTTACCAGGTGTTCACCATATGAATGATTATTTTTGTCTCTATGCATGGGACGTATATTTATGAGAACTGGAAATGAAATTCTTGTGGTCTATTAAAATGATGGAAATAAATGATTATGATAAACTAATAAACTCACCAACCTTTTGGTTGACACTTTAAAGCATGTTTATTCTCAGGTGTTAAAGAAATCTTCCGCTGTGCATTTGCTCATTTTAAAGATATTACTTGGAGTCTTTCATAGCATATTTCAAAGAACGTTGCATTCGAGTCATTGAGTTCATCAAAGATTATTATTAAATCAATTTATAGTTGGATAGTGGATATTATGAAATGGTATGCATGCCTGTCAATTTTCGATGTAAAGAAAGTTTGTCTTTTAAAAACGAATGCAATGTTTGTAAAATGTATCATATAGAGGTCAAATACCTCGCAATGTAATCAACTATTGTGAATCGTTTATAATGTATATGAACGGGTCCTTTCAGTTGGTATCAGAGCGGTGGTCTTAGCGAACCAGGTCTGCATTAGTGTGTCTAATTGATAAGTCGATAGGATGCATTAGTGAGTCTGGACTTCGACCGTGTCTGCATGTCAAAAGTTTTGCTTATCATTTTGTGTCAAAAATTAACTACTTATCATCCTCAGGAAATTACCTGCTTATCATTTTTAGTCTAAGACACGTCTTGCTGCATTGATTGCATGAATAGTGTATAGACAAAAATTCATATCTTAGCATATCTGCTAAATCATATCTTATCGTATCTGTTACTTTAAACCTTGCCTGACATATCTCGCAAAGTCCTCCGTAATCTACGAAATCTTTTGATCTATATCTATATCTATATATATATATATATATATATATATATATATATATATATATATATATATATATATATATATATATATATATTCTATGTAATTAGAATACCATCCGTTAGCCAAAATCATTTCATATCGGAAAAAAAAATCCTTTATCCAATCGTACGAAATGGAATTCGTCATCAGTTCAAGTCACTCAGATTCTGAAATGGAATCCCATTCAAGCTCCGAAAGCAGTGTGACCGGAATAGATCAACCAATCAGTCATCACCTATTCTGGATGAATTGGGGATGAGTTCGTAGCCTCCTCAATAATTGGAGACAAGAAGAAGGTGATCCCTTCCAGCCACCACATTGCCCTCTTGACGAAGAACCTGAAGTACTTACCGGAGAACCTGTCCGAAACACCATTTTCTCGCTCATTTCCAGAGTATCTCGTCATGATTATATATTACATCAAATTTTAGATTGTATTTATCCGCTCGTCCGAACCGACAATCACCCCGGTGTAATAGAAGAAGTCAACGAGCTTCGCGCTCGGGTAGTGGCTTTGGAGAATATGGTACAGAGATTACAAACACCAGCAGCAGCATCAGCAGCATAACCAGTACCACCATTATCAACGCCAACAGTACCATTACCACCTCCAACCACAACCGCATCGTAAACCTCAACTTCACAATCTGTCCCATGAGCATCAACGTCATACGCACCATAGATACCAAGGAGTACCAGCAACAATAACTGACGAAGTATTAATTCATAACTTCACTGGAGAAACATTTCGCGGCGATTATGTAATCTCTAAAGTCTTAGAGATTATCTAATCTAGCCCTAACCATAAATCAGTTAAGCGAACCAAAATGATAGAAGGAAGAGTAGAAACCCTGACAAAAATGGTGTGTGATTAACAAGCTAAACTTGCTTTACCAACAGCATCAACAGTACCGTCAGCGTTACCAGCATCGTCAGTACAGTCAACATCCGAATCAACAACACCGATAACATCACAAACTCCTTCAGTTCAAGAATCACTGTGGACATCATTACGAATCAATAACGTGTATATTGTATCAACGAGTTATGAAGAATTAACTCATTCCGTCTGAAGAAATTATATGTATATTATATATATATATATATATATATATATATATATATATATATATATATATATATATATATATATATATATATATATATATATATATAGAAATAAATCTTTCCGTGCTAAGTTATTGTGTGTTAATCTTAACTACTCGGTTAATTCATATTAAAAATATGCAATAATGTACGTCCTTCGGCCGCAACTTAACCAGCGTTAACTACAATCTCTGTCGCAATTCAACAAATTCCAATTCATAATAAATCAAGTATATATTTGATTTTACACTTTCATCATCGATGTACCCGAAACTTTTCATATAACATCATTCGTACTTTGCGAAATTCACAAGAATTCCACGAACCGAACATCATACATCAACAAATAACGAAGTATTGATTCATAATTTCAATGTTATTAAAGAAATACTGCGTAAAAGTTATGTACTTTTTAAAGCCTTTAGGGAATATTCAATTCTAGTTTCAACCATAAATCAAATGAGTTTAATTTAACATTAACTCATTAAATCTATGTTACATCTGAAGAACATATACATATATATATTTTCATAAAGACTGTAATAAAATTCTTTTGTACAAAATATTAATTGTGAATTTTTTTTTTAACGGGTAGGTAATACCCGAGAGATATATAAATTCACAATTAATATGTTACATTCTTCGAATCTGATTCAGTAAATCATCAATTATACTCCCTACTTTCACAACAATATACATTCTTTTATAGAAATCAAAACAACCATACTCATTCAAAATTTAATTACATATTCTGATTTTGAAATCTCAAAATTCAACTTGAGATATGACCAAAATCATCACTCTTAGATCCTTACATCTTTCACAAGCTATATTTTGACTTCAAAACTATGTTAGAATATCAAATGTATATTAACGATTACAATCTGTGTTCAAACCCTTTCGAAAATTTCTGAAGACACTTCGAATGATGAGCAATCGAGATGATGATCCAACCACATGTTACCCACAGTTATGTACCCGAAAAACTCTTGAAACCAAAGTAAAAGTTTAAACAACGTATCCGCGTCAGATTCTTTGGTATTTATTAGCAAAAATAACTTTGCGACTCCTATTCAAAGTAGCCAGTTTTGTCACAGCTCCAGCAAGTCAAATTCGACTTTTCAGTCAGACTAACCTTATTATAACCTTGAGATATACACCATCGTTACCAGTGAACCTTTTACATTCCACCACATTATTAGCAGATGTACCAACAACTTCATTACCCTTGGACTTTAGCCTCTCCAAAAAGTCATTATAATTATTCATTGAAACCCCATCATTTACTCATTCGCATCTTGCAATGAGAATTTCCATACGAATCATTGGGAATTAGCAATCAGTATTTTGAAATCTCGCAGCATGTCTACGCCAACAGTTATATGTGTATATATAACGTCTATCTTCTGGACTTAATTTGAATGTGAAGTTTCTGAAAAACACTCCAAACTACGAATTGGTTCTCAGAAAATGGAAAAAATGATGATGAAGCAGAAAAAACTATAAACGACTTTAAACGGTAAAAGCTGGATGATAATGATGAAATGTGCTGGCAAAGCGCAGAAAAAGAGAAGTTTTGGAACTGGAAAACGGATTGAGCAAAGTAGGAAGGAGGCTGTGGACAAATTACAAAGACTGAACCTGACTTCAAAGGATCCAAATGATTCAGTACCTGCTGAAGTCATTAACGAATACCTTGCTCCTGACTCTAAACCCCTGCGGACAATATTCTTCATCATCCTCTGATATTAGAAATTCTAAAATATCATCATATCTTTCATTATAAATATCCTCCATATTTCTGAAGATATTTTCTTAATTTTTCTTATTTGAAATCATTTACCTCTTCGTGCTATCTGTATTACATCATAAAAGAAACTATTTTAGTTTCTAAATTCTGAAACATTCAAGTTTAAAATAGGAATATTTTGAAGTAGTGTTGGGAACTGAAGCATGAATTAGTATAATATAATGACACTTGATCAATGTGATTATATTACAGTAAGTCGTGCTGAGTTTCTAAATGGAACGTGATGATTCACAGATCATAACATCATCATGTGCCATGTTATACGACTCTTGTATTCTATTTAACCTCTAAAATATCAAGAAAATATTTCTTGATGATTCGGCCTTTTCCAAGGTATTCTAGTAATTTGACAAGTCAAGATCGTGCCATCACAATTTCCTTCCTAGAACATTAACAATGTTCATTCCGAAATTCATATCTGTGAATTCTGGACCATTACAAGCGGTGCTTAATCGCAAGAAGAAGAAACGGAAGGACAAAACTCCGAAATAGAAATTGGGGTATAAATTGCAGCAAATAAAAGAGAGCATTAACTGTGAATGATAATGATTATAGAAGACAGAAGCAGAGACTTTGAAATATAAGGGAACATATAAAGCCCAACGACAAACCAGAAATTATAAACCATATATATCGATGCATATAGCAATATAATGACACAGGAGAACTAGAAACACTATAAACCCAAGAGTATAGTAGAAGTAAATAGATTCTTCCGGCGGTAGATGAAAAAGAAGAATGACCGATATGAAAGTTAGAAGTATATCGAGAATCAGAACTGGATGGAGCATATTGATGAATACTTTAAAATATGAGTTGAGGGGAAAAGAATAGAAGGTGATGAAACATGACTAGGAACTTAGAAATCAATAGATTTAACTCACACAATGGCAGAATAAGTGAATCAAACCCTCTAGTGAATAGGTTAAGTTTTTTTTTTGATTAATTTAGTCAAATCACAACTAAATCAAGTGTGATTAGATCAACACCTAGAGCTATTATTCACCACCTGGGTGATTTGGACTGAGAGAGAATCGGAGGAGCTCACTAGATCTAAGTGTGTGTAACAAATGAGAGGCTTAACCTAAAATGAAGAACATAAGACTTTATATACCCCTGCTGTTGACTCACCCATACGATTCATTCATCACACTTACGAGTTGGCTTCATCAGCTGTACGGGTGATCACTAACTCGTGTATTCTCATTTAGGTTGTAATTGTGACTTAGCTCAGCATCAACCGTGCGTATGAGCCTGTCAGCCATACTAGTGAGGCTTCACTCGTACGTCTGACTAAGTCTAACATAGTCAAACATCTAAATCTCGTTCCTGCAGTTCCTATAACCACATACAAACACGGATAGGATAATAACGAGCAACTATGGTGGCCTGTAAACTGTTGTACCTACAATGGACATGGGTAGATGTCTAGGGACTTGCATAAAATGCATCAACAGAAGGTGTGAGTTGTAAGGAAACGAAGGAGGTGAATTTATAAGAAAATCTTCGACAGAACAATTAAAATGGACGATCGCATTTAAAGCGGATCCTAATTCCCTTGATTACTGGAGAGTCAAATCTTATTAAGAAGATTTTCTTCAAATCCCTTGAAATCTGGGAATCAATCATATCTACGTCAAATGATAAGATGAATCTACACTTACTCATTTCACTCTTCTATGTTAGCTTCATTCGTACTCTTCATATAAATGGATTGTTTATCCAAATTATTCGCTGATGATAAAACTCTAATTTTCAGCCCGTATGCATCATGAAAACATACTTATTATCATTCACGACCTTTCCACTCAAATTTCGGGACGAAATTTCTTTAACGGGTAGGTACTGTGACAATCCGGAAATTTCCAACCAAATTTAAACTTTAATCTTTATATGATTCCGACACGATAAGCAATGTTTGTTAAGTTAAATTTCAAGAATTTTAAACTATGTTCATACATTCATTCAACCTCGACCAAGTTCCAACGATTCACGAACCATTAAACGAATATGATTATATATGTATATGTGTATATATATTATAACTTGAAACGTAAACAAAATATTAGATTAAATACTTTATATGATTGTATCTGTTTCAAAATGTTTATCAATGGAATTAGAAGATAAGATCAAATGATTGAATTATCAGATATATTGAATTATGATTACAAGTCTCTGTTGAAAGGCCCACGTTGATTTGAGAAATCTTTCCATTTTAACAATATTCGGAAAATGGTAAAGTGATTTATAAAGAAGAACAAATTGTCAATTATTGAGAACTAGACAAAGGATAGTGGAAGATTGAATCTCATAAAGACTCGATTGATCTATTTAGTTTCAAACGTACAAAAACGTTTTCAGTTTAAAATGAACTTTATTATTAAAACGTATATAACTTTTATAAATATCTAGAACCACTTTTGACAACTCATTAATTAACTAGTATGATAAAGATAACGATATTTATATTTTATTTTATTAAATATATATAATGATTTAAATTAATATTATATATATTTATACGCGTATTATACGTACATAGTTTTATACTTTTACTATACTTAAACTTTACCTTTACTTTATTTTTACTTTACTTTAACTTTAATAATTCACTTTAATAATTCATATTTTAATAATTCACTTTAATAATTCATACTTTAATAATTCACTTTAATAATTCATACTTTAATAATTCACTTTAATAATTCACTTTAATAATTCATACTTTAATAATTCACTTTAATAATTCAAAAATCTATTATAAATAGAATTCAATAGGTTTCATTATTTCATAGAAACTTGAAAATATTTTTCTCTAAACTCTCTCAATCGATTTATATATATATATTTACTCCGTATTATTTCAAGATATTATTAGTATACATAAAATATTACTACGGAGTGCTGTCCGAGTGATTTCGAAATTGTTTTTCGAGTAGGATAGGATTAAGGAAATTATGGGTTATAGCTATGGAGGTGATTGAGTATGGTTCATGGGTATGCTCGTGAGGTCAATATAGTGTTTATCATTTCCGTTGCGTCTACGTACCTTTCCTGCAATATTGAATCTCAATATTGATACGTGAGTACTCATAATTTAACTTTTACATACTAATAGTGTATCCCTGACTAGTGCTCGAGTATTTAGGATTCTGCATGCTTGTACTTTTGATATTGCCCTTAGACAGGTTAGGTTGAATCTTAAATTAGTTACACTTACGGTTGAGATAAGGTATAAGATATGCATGTCCTTGGAAAGCTAGCGAAAAATTAAGAACTTTTCATTTAGATATCGAATGGTTTCGATGAACGGATTAGAAGTTATAATCAATTGAATTTTTGATATTTTTATTAAAAATGATTATTATTATCGTCGTTTTTATCGTCGTTCTAGTTTTATCTTATTATTATCATTATTATTATCTTTATCAATAAAAGGGATTTATCATTAAAAATTGTTATTTTTTATTATTATTACTATCGTTATTATCGTTAAAGTTATAATTAGCATTATTATTATTATCCAATTATTATTATTATTATTATTATTATTATTAGTATTATTATTATTATTATTATCATTATTAATATGTATATCATTATTTAAAAATGGTTATTGTTATTGTTATTATTATTATTACTATATTATTATTAAGATAATTATTAGTATTATCGTTAATAATGTTATAGTAACTATCATTATTAATATTAGTGTAATTAAAACAAATATTTGTAACACCTAATTATTTTGATTACTATTATTATCATTATTATGAACACGATATAAAAGACGATTAAAAGCTATTAAACGAAACGATTAGGAAATAATGAGTAAGAGTATCATGATGAAATTAAAATATTATAAGATATTGATTTAGATAAAATTATCGTTCTTATTATTTTTATCATTACTATTATTATTAAAAGTATCGTTAGTATTAAAACTATTATTTTAACAAAAATTATCATTTTAATAGAAATGTCATTGTTACTCTAAAATATCATTATTATTATTATTTTAAATAGAATTATTATTTTAAAGATAATATTAAAAATTATCGTAAATATTAAAGTTATCATAATTAGAATTATCGTTTTATCATAATGTCATCTTAGTAATTATAAATATTGATATTTTTATAATAATAATTATTATTACAAAATAATACAACTTTTACTTACTATCATTATAGATATTATTTTATCAAATAAATATGTGATACAAACATATTTTACTACGTGTAATAACTTACTTTAATAATACCTATCATATTATCTTTATAATATTAAATGAACCCTATAAATTTTATTACATAATATATATAAAAGTATATTTTATTATATAAATTTAATATAAAATTTTATTTATTAATAAATAAATTATATTATTTACTCTAATAAATCTTTTAAAAATATTTAAAAATATAAAACGACGATATTTAAACTATATATTAATCATGTATAGATTTTTGAAAATTATTTTGAGTCAAATTTACTTTTGTTGACTTTTGCATATTAGTCTCGAGCATTAGGATAGTGGTACACTATGACTTGACCTAATTTGTTAGACAAATATTGACCAACACATAAATATATATAATTAATTTAGGTTCGTGAATCCGAGGCCAACCTTGCACTTGTTCAATGACGTTATATGTATTTTTACTACGAAATACAGTATGGTGAGTTTCATTTGCCTTTTTACCCTTTATATTTTTGGGACTGAGAATACATGCGCTTTTATAAATGTTTGACGAAATAGACACAAGTAATTTAAACTACATTCTATGGTTGAATTATCGAAATCAAATATGCCCCTTTTTATTAAAGTCTGGTAATCTAAGAATTAGGGAACAGACACCCTAATTGACGCGAATCCTAAAGATAGATCTATTGGGCCTAACAAACCCCATCCAAAGTACCGGATGCTTTAGTACTTCGAAATTTATATCATGTCCGAAGGAGGATCCCGGAATGATAGGGGATATTCTTATATGTATCTAGTTAATGTCGGTTACCAGGTGTTCACCATATGAATGATTATTTTTGTCTCTATGCATGGGACGTATATTTATGAGAACTGGAAATGAAATTCTTGTGGTCTATTAAAATGATGGAAATAAATGATTATGATAAACTAATGAACTCACCAACCTTTTGGTTGACACTTTAAAGCATGTTTATTCTCAGGTGTTAAAGAAATCTTCCGCTGTGCATTTGCTCATTTTAAAGATATTACTTGGAGTCTTTCATAGCATATTTCGAAGAACGTTGCATTCGAGTCATTGAGTTCATCAAAGATTATTATTAAATCAATTTATAGTTGGATAGTGGATATTATGAAATGGTATGCATGCCTGTCAATTTTCGATGTAAAGAAAGTTTGTCTTTTAAAAACGAATGCAATGTTTGTAAAATGTATCATATAGAGGTCAAATACCTCGCAATGTAATCAACTATTGTGAATCGTTTATAATGTATATGAACGGGTCCTTTCATCAATAACCTCAAATGTCAAATGTCAGTGTCAAATTCAGTAGAGTCCACTAGTTTTTTTTTTTAAATGATTTAAAATGATAAATAAATACAACAAAATAAAATAAATTACATTAAAATGGTAAATAAATACAACAAAATAAAATAAATAACATTAATAAAAAAATACATAATTAATTTTTGATAAGAATTTAAAAGTACATAGATTGACGATTACATAGATTGAAAAAAAAATGTATTACCTTGCACTATCTGGAGAAATAATTGTATTCGCATGCGAAAACGCGTTTAAATGAACTTAGACCCCCGTAACCTTGAACCCATTTATAAATTAATACAACAACAACAATGCCCAATCCCACAAATGTGGGGTATGGGGGAGGTGAAGTGTAGACAATCATTCCTAGAGCTCTAGAGTAGAAGGAAGTCCCTACTCCACCCGCGGGTATAGAACCCGTGACTAGATATGATCATCCCTCCCTCTACTCGAGAGCCAAGAGATTGCTTCCTAAAGGACCTCCGGCCAGGAATGCTCCTCAAAACGAAATAGCGCGGGCATACGTACCTGCAAGAGTTATGTGCACCTAGAAAGATGCAACCAAACAAAGTAGCCATAAAAGAAAACACATATAGCAGTAATGCACAACAATATGACAGATATCATGGCTAATATAATGCGCAGAAATATGTAAATCCAAATAGACATGCAAACAATCAAAAAGCACAATCATACAACCACACGCGCTGTGACAACCCGTAAATTTCCGGCAAAATTTAAACAAAAATCTTTATATGATTTCATTTAACCTCGACTAATTCCGACGATTCACGAATAATTATTTGTAAATAATTACGCATTAATTTGATATATTAATATTATTATTATTAATATCCTTTTTAAACAAGATATCAATAATTAATATCTTTATTATCAGTATTGTTATTTTGAAAAAAAAATAAAAAAAATATATTGACAAATATTCTTGGAAAAGTAGTAAATCAATTTGTTTATTTTTTAAAAAAAAATCCTTAAAATAAATGAATTTTTTTAAAAAATAAATAAATAAATAAATAAATTACTTTTTAATTAAAAATTATAATGGAAAACTACTTTTATTATTTTATTTTGTGCATTATCCCATGACCTAACATTTAGTACTTTTTAATTTTAAAATCCCATTAAAAATTAAAATATTTCTTTTTCTTTTAATTATTTTATTCTTTTTACCTAATTTTTTCAAGTATAAATACTCCTCATTTCTCATTCAAACTCACACCAAAATTTCTCGCATTCTCTCTTTGAAGAATTACTACTAGTAAGTATTCTTTTCTTACTTTTTACTTTTTACTTTTTACTTTTTACTTTTTACTTTTTACTATTTACTTCGGTTTATTATTTTTTTACCGAAACATGTAAATAATGTTATAAATTATATGCAATTAAAATTAAAATAAATAACATGTTATAATTAGTAATATATGTTACTAAAAATTATAAAAGTATTAATATATAGGAATTTTAATTAAAATCGAATTAATGAATATATATGTATATACGCACCTAACGTGAAGGTTATAATTAAAGATAGCGTACAAAGACTACAAACATCACCGCTACTTGTGGCCTAGGGTGATCCTTGTTACCATTATGGGACGCTTGTGGATCTCGAATGCCAAGACTTAGATTCTGGTCAAGAGATCCTGGGCCGCTCGGTAACAATAGATCATTCGAGTGACTCGCATGTTAGCGACGAAGTTTGGGCGAGATTTACAACATCTTTGTTAAGAATTATAACCCGAACATTCTTAAACTAGAAGCTTACTATAAGTGGAAGTTTTTCATAAATAGTAGGTTTCCAAAAATAGAAACTTTTGAGAAATAGGAACTTTTCTCGAAAACCGTCACTGTCAATATAGTTGCTATATTAATAAACATACTTTATGTCAAGTTAGACATTAACTAATCAAACGTTATACCTCAAGGTTGATATCCAGATCACTTACTTGCTTTACTTTCCTTCTTGCGTGGAATACTTCAACTGCTATTTAATGTGAGTTTTCATATGCTCCCTTTTACTCTTTACATTTTTGGGCTGAGAATACATGCGCTACTTTTATAACTGTTTTTATGAAATGAATACAAATACTAAAACTGGTTTTTAGTGAGTTCATTTGCTCCCTTTTTTATCTATATTTTTGGGCTGAGAATACATGCGCAACTTTTATAACTGTTTTACACGTATCAAATATTAAACTGTGATATGTTGAGCTATGACCAGCAAGTCCCCAACCGACAAGTATAAATGATAACTTGTACGGGGCAAACTTGAAAGTCTAGTCTAAATACAAGTACCAACTATTAAACTGTGATATGTTGGGCTATGACCAGCAAGTCCCCAACTGACAAGTATAAACGATAACTTGTTACGGGGAAAACTTGAAAGTCTAGTCTAAATATCAGTACCAACTATTAAACTATGCTATATCCGGCTATGTCCGACTAAGTCCCTACAGTGATATTTTTAATTGCTGCGGCATTCTTAATTATTGGGGATAGGCCTATCGGGAGTAACGTCCCCGATACATTTGACTAAGTCTTTGTATTACTTGATAATGAAATTAAACGACAAGGACAGAACAACTTGTCACGGGGCAAACAACGTTTAGTCTAAATATCACGCACTGGCATAACTTTTTGATCCTGCGGGAGATCAACTTGACTGGATCTGAGTGATCTACTTATGAAAACAAATCTTGTGGTCTAACACTATTACTGAAATCATTATTTATTACAAACCTATGAACTCACTCAACCTCGTGTTGACTTTTTTAAGCATGTTTATTCTCAGGTACTTAAATATTGCTTCCGCTGTATATCTACTGCTTTGATGATGATTGCTTGCTATGTTTGGAGTCTTCATTACATATCATATCAATTAAAGACATATTTATCTTCCGCTGCAAAACTCAACAAAACGTCTCATGTAGAGTCATTCTCGTTTATACAACTGTGATTTGATATATTAAGTCACGTTATTCTTCCAGGCCCTATCTGGAGGACGTGACAGATTGGTATCAGAGCCAGGTTGTTGTAGAGAACCAGGATTGCATTTTATGTGTGCCTTATACAATTAGGTACCTTAGCAATGTAGGACTACAACTATCCTTGACCATAGTGCCTTTAATTTTTGCCTTTAACTGTTAAATGCTACCCTATACTTTAGAAACTTTACTTATCTTAGAATGCCAAGCCAATCTAAGAACTCTGCTCATTCTCCTAAGTACTATCCAATTCCACCACCATATTTAAATGCAACACCATGATTTCTAAAATTCTCTACATTCCTTTGTCATCTATCATGGTTTTGTGTATTACATATGTATTACATGAAATGTTATCAATGAATCTTGAAATCTCTACTATTCATATTCATTACTTTCAAAATCTTTGATTTCTCGTTATTTTTTATCATTGAATTTTCTTGACGGATGGCGTCTACGAAACTCTCGAATGGAAAGGTTTGGATTACCAATTTAAAGGATCCTATAGTCAAGCCCCTAGACCTGAATAGGCCATTACGAATTGAAAGTCTTTAGTCGAAAGATTATCAGATTACATACTTATCATTTTATGATCTCGACACCTCATACTGCCATTATTGGAATATAGACACATCATATCTTATTATATCTTATCATATCTATCCCAATAGACTTTGTCTGACACTTTTCCTAAATTTCCTCCGTAAATTACGGAAATCTTTTTGCTATATATACGTATTCAAGGAGACGAATATATCATTCAGTATCCAATACCCATTTCATATCAAACCCTATTCCAAAAACATAATATGGATTTCTCACCTGATTCCTCAAGTTCCTCTAGCTCCGAAGATAATGTGACGGGAGCACACCCACCGATCAATTACCGTAATTTCTTCAGAAAATGGGGATGGGTTCGCGAAATACTCACCCTATGGAGAAATGAAGAAGGTACTCCTTATCACGAGCCAAACTTACCACCAAACGTCGGAGTACTCGATCCGCTTACCGGCGAACCTGTTCGTAATACCGTTTACACTCTTTTCGCAAGGATTTTCCACCTCGAAGGTCGACTCGATGTAGCCCAAGACAGTATTCGTCCTCTACTCCCGAATTCTAACCAGATTGGGTTATTAGAAGAAGTTAGAAGACTTCGAACTAAATATCAAGAATTGACAAACCTTACAGAGGAATGGGTAGAACAAATCCATAGACTCGAGCGTAAAGTAGAAACCCTGGAGGAAACGGTGCACGATTTGGAAGCTAGGCTCACACCTACTACCCAAGTACCACAAGCAACACCAGCAGCATGACCAGCATCACCACCAGTACCAACAGTACCATCAACATCACCACCAACAACATCAGCTTCATCAACCACAACATCCGCATTCCATGCCTCAACATCACACTCAGTACCTCAAACATCAACATCATACGCCCATAGATACCAAGGAATATTAGTAATAATGAGTTAAGATGTATTGACTCATTCTTCGTGAAGAATTATATATGTAAACCTTATATATATGATTTGGAATAATAATAAATCTTGTCGTACTAAGCAATTAAGTGTGAATCTCAACAGGTATGTACTACTTGGTTAATTTATATCACTAATATGCTATGATGTTCACCTTTCGCTAATGAATTAACAATTGTTAATCACTGCTTCAACACAATAAACTCCATTTCATAATAAATCAAGTGTAACGATGAATGTATTGATTCATAACTTCATTAGCGAAATATTTCGCGACAATTATGAAATCTCTAAAGGTTTTGGAGATTATTCATTCTAGTTTCAACCGTAAATCAAATGAGTTTAATATTATATTAAATCCATGATTACATCTGAAGGAAAATATATATGTACGTATATTTTCATAAAAAAAACTGTAATTAAAACTCTTTTGTACAAACTGTTAATTGTGAAAATATTTTAACGGGTAGGTAATACCCGAGAAATATTTATATCTCACATTAATATGTTACATTGTACATTCTTCAAAATTCTTGAAAACACCTTAGAACTATAACCAATGATTCAGATTTGTTAACCCTAATAATGCTGATGAAGCAGCAAAGGCCGTAGATGGTCTTAATGACCAGAAGCTTGATAATAAAGAATTTTGCGTTGGAAAAGCTCAAAGAAAATCTGGTATTGAGAAACGGAATGAGCAAAACATGAAGGAAGCGGTGGACAAATCCCAAGGACTAAACCTATAATCAAAGAATCTAGATGATTCGATTTCTGATGAAAACCACAAAAGATCTCTTTACGTATTCTAAATCCTTACAGAAGAATTTTCTTCATTATTCTTTGATATCATCGTATCTTTCATCATAAATATCCTCGATGTTTCTGAAGATATCTTCATAACTATTCTTGTCCGCAATAAATTATCTCTTTGCGATATCTTTATTACATCATAAAGGAAACTGTTTAAGTTTCTATATTCTGTAAAATTCAAAATTTAAAATATGAATGATTTTGGAGAAGTGTTGGAAATTGAAGCATGAGTTAGTATAATATAATGACGTCAGGCCAACGTGATTACATTACAGTAAGTCATGCTAAGTTTTTAATGGAAGATGATGATTCATAGACTTTATAATCATCATTTGCCATGTTACACGACTCTTACATTCTACTTAAACTCTGAAGATATCAAGAACATATATTCTTGATAGTTCTATCTTCAGTAATTCTGGTAATGTAACAAATCAAATCATGATATTACATTCCTTTCTGCTTAAAACATTAGGTTCATTTGAAACTTCATACCTACGAATTCTGGACCATTACTTGCTTTACAAAAGCATGAAGCTTCGACATATAAGGGAGAATATAAAGCCCGATAATGACACCGAAATTATAAACCGTGTATATGAATGCGTATAGCAATATAAAGACACGGGAGAACTAAAAATACAATAAATCCAAGAGCATAGTAGAAGTAAACTGACTCTTCCGGCGACAGATGAAAAAGAAGAACGATAGATATAAAAGTCAGGACTATATCTAGAATTAGAACCGAATGAAGCATATTGAAGAATCTTTTGGAAGTACGAATC